>NC_079168.1:57201022-57253522 GCF_947568905.1 Ostrea edulis | reverse complement strand
TTACATCTTGGAACACGCCTTCAGGCATTTGATACGCCTATTCATTTAACGCGAGAAATATAAATGACACAAACAGACGTCATAACAACATATCTTTCGCTGATTTTGTCCTTTTCCTTTTACATACTTGTTATCATTAGAGCCTTGCTTCGGGGATGGGCCAAAGGCCTGTCCGAGCTTCGCTTGGTACTGACTATGTCTGGTGTAACATATCATAGCTTTGATGCCAATTAAAAAAAATGAATTTGCACAAAACATTCTTTTAAAATCAAAGGCAGAGGAAGAAATCCGGGTCTAGACCCGTGCCATAGTGAATTGAGTTGTAGAGATATTCCGACCGTGCATTTGTGTAAAATGATTTGTGCATCTATTGTTGAGAAGCGGATCACACGTGCAATATGGACAATCTAGGATTGCGCATCACAATGAAAGCTGGGAAATCTGGTGACATTTTTTAGGATGTCTAAAGTGGAAAAATCAAATAACTTTATACTGTATATACTGTGTTTGAAACATATGTAAAAGTTTGTTATTTCAAGTCACAAATGACACAGACGAAGTACATGTACGAGGTATTTCGGACGATTGGGTGACTTTTAGACCGGCGACACGAGCAAACATTGAGTGGAACCTTAGAGAATTTTTCAGTTACCTTGTCCGTTGACCTTATAACTAAATGAATGATCAGGAATTCAGATCTTTATATAATAACATTTATTGAAAAGAATATACACTCAAATTCCTCTACAGAAATGGATACTAGTACTTTTCCCTGCAAGGGACCTAGGCATTTCAACCTAGACAATCGATAGGTAACTTAGAATTCCTGAAAATCAGTTTTCATTTGAAAGGAAAGAAAATGTTCTTTAATCTTAAAAACAAAAACAAACGAAGAGTATATACACAGGTTTGCAACTGTATTCGATCTCATCTGGTCCACGCGTTCTTTGTAAGACCGGTTTGCACATCTAAACTCGTTGATTAATCTTAATTAATTAAGTCATCAATAATGTTGCTTAATTTGATAGGTTTCGTCGACTAAATTCCCCTGATAAGCTTACCAATAAGGCGACATTAAGTTCCTCCCTAAGCTGTTATGTCAAAAATGGGATCGCTTGTGTTGCACGCTGGCAACCTTAGCTTCTAACTATAAAACTCTTTGTTAAAGGTCTTTTACACGGAGATACTGTTCAAAACCAAACACATTAAAAATTATACCTGCTAATGATATCGAAATCTTGGAAAAAACTAGGAACCTATAACTATATTTCTTTCATTAATCTCCTGAATGATAACTACTCACATGTTTACATGTTGTACAGATTCCATATATATGTATACGTTTAAGTACCTCTTGTACCACATGCAGTGTATATTGTTTGTTAGGGATCAAATAAATGAATTTGAACTGGAGTTTTGATGACAACTACATATCTTAATTAAGGGTTCCGCTATTTTGAAAATGGTTGTCCCGTAATTAATAGATTCAGTAACGAAATAGTTCAAATCAGATAGTGGTGTGTTTAATTAAGTCTGTAAATATTCCTTTCCTTTCCTTCCTTTCATGCATGTCCCGTAGGGTTCCAGCCTAGCATAGGCCTAAACTTTGAAGCCCTTCACCAGCAATGGTGACGTCTTCATGTGAGTGAAAATCTCTCGAGCAATATCCAACCAACCAACCTTTCATATCGAAAAGAAAAGAAAAAGAAAGCGACCGTGACATCTCCTACATGATGTTTAAAGAAGGATTTGAAACACATCAATTAGATATACTTGTGATTTGACTCTCTAGGATACTTTATTTGTCCTTAGAGACAGTCGGTAGTGAAACACGAATATATAGACTCAGGTACGCTCACCATCTTTTCACAAAATAGAATCTCAACTGTTACGTCTCCTGGGTATGTGAAATTGAACGAAAAAAATAAATTAGAAAAAACCCACATGTTTCAGATTCTAGCTCAAAACTCTCAAGCATTATGATCCAGCTGAGGGTCATGCTTTGCAATCTGGTCATAAACAACCTTTGTACGAAAATGAGATTGACCTTGATAAAATGACCTTGGTCCAGCGGTACACTGCATTACACATCGTTAGGTCATAAAAATCCCATTGCAAAGTTAAGGCTTACTTTTCTTACTGTTTATATTTGGGTGGTTCATGATCATGGCACACTTAGCTGGGCTGATGGTAAATGTATTTATTACGAAATTGTGACTCAGAAATTGATACGTTGCCTCTGTGCATTGTTCTTATCCTGCGCATGTATATCACAGGAGTGAAGAGAATGCATTGCCGCTTATTTTGAACAGGAGTAAATCTTTTATAAATACACGGTAGATTTGTAGAATTGGCCGGGTAGTTTTAGAAAAAAATAATACTTGAATCTTAAGAGGTCACAAGAGAGCGAAATATTTAGTCAAATAAATTTTTCACTGTCACCTTATCCCGTCATTAAAAAAACCCACCTGTTTACTTGTAGACATTTTGTGTATCGGATATTCTATAATAATTTCTTTCTATTCCAGATTCTTAAGGTAGTCAATTATTTCAATTATAGAACACTATTTATAGAAATTGATATATTTTATCAAAGTTGTATACGATCATATTGTGAACTATTTTTTCGTTCAATGTTTTTACCATTGAGATGAATTACACCAATCAAATTCAACTAATTTAGTAAAGCGACCTCCACATTTCTTTGTGAAATTCAAAAGTGATGGCTTCAATCGAATAATTTTGAGGATAAAAATATTTCGTTGGAAAATCTCGTAGAGAATGACGTATTTCTGGGACAGTCTAAATCATTTTTTTTTTTTATTAAACATCCTTTGATATAACGTGCCACTTTCAACCGAATATTACGAAACTAATCTAACAAGAAATCCATGGGCAGCATCTCTTATCTGAGCAATTGCATTTTCTTATGTATAAGCTTATATTCAGTTTGAACCCTCCATTTCACCGGAAGCATTAGTGCGACCATACCTAATGTGTAATATGGAAAAGGTGAAGATCAATCTCACAGACCGTATAGAGAATACAATACTGAGAAATCAAGGACCCCTGGAGATGGGATCAGCTGGCCAGGAGAAATAAACATCTCTGTCGTCAGCCCTAGATATCTTGATCGGGTGAACGGAAGAACTCGTAGCCAAAATTAGTATGTAAAGAACGGTCTAACAGTTAATAGTGTAACACGTCCGAGGATTGTTGTATTGTTATTGATTTGAAGAATTATATCCTTGTGGCGCTATCAGAGACGGCGAAATATTTGAACCCCTAGTGTGGTCCCGGCCTGTCCCTTTGCGTCCTGAATCTACACTACATGAAGAAAGTTTGCATTTTGATTTGACAAATTGTACCCCTGTGTTCCTGAAGAATATTTGAATCTTATTTTAAATCCCCCTTGTTCTTCAAGTTTCTTTGTGAACAAATCTAAATCCACACTACAAAATGATGCTGCATATTTTGACAAAAACATACCTCTCTGGATTTTGAAAAGAATTCAATGCAAAAACATTAAACCTCGATTGTGGCGCACCCTGACCCTCAGGGGCCATGGTGTGAATAAAAGAAGGAGGGTACTTTGACATTAGTCATTTGACAATTGTGGCTCTTGCAAATATTTACAATGACATCTAGAATATACAATGCTACATGTTTCACCGGTTGTGGTGGTTCAGTGGTTAAACAAATTGCTTCATGATCTGGAGGTTGTAAGTTTGAGTCCTACTCGTAAAATCTAAAATCGAAGACGTAAAATACGTAGAGCAAACACTCCGCATTCGGAAGTGAAAGCCGCTGGACTTCCGGATGAAACCCGTGTCGCGGCGGGCGTTAACACGATATAAATCCATCGTTGTAACTGCTTTGGGCACCATGCATACGTCAAAATTTGTGGCACTTCACCTACCGTTGGTGACATTTCTATTGATTGAAATTTTGATAGCATCGTAAATTTTTATTTTAAAATCAAATCAAATAAATAATTACCTGAATTTCTCTTCTATATTTATGCTAGTGGGCGCCTGTCGTAGTTAGAGCGCTTCCATTCCCCACCCCAGCGAAGACGTTTATAAGCATATAGGTAGTGATTGATCTTTACCGGCATTACAATGACCATAAACATGGAGGTAACTTTTGACCTTGGTTATGTTCAAAATGTTATATTTTGAAGGGGAAAAAATCCTGGTAGTTAAAGCGTTTAAAAGAGTTTTATACAGACCCAGAAGGGTTGTTGCATCTTATAGCACATAGTCGTTTAAAACATTTTCGTGGGGTCATATTTTCCTGGTTTCAGAATAGAATACATTTTCGCTAGAACTGGTTTTCGTTTGTTGTTTTACGTCACATTTTAGATTATTTCACTCATATAGAGGCGTCACCAGTTTTACATCAAGTTTGAAAATTATGACTTCTGTATTGCGTTCTAGGCCGTAGCAGAGAGGATTATCTATGTTACCAACACCTACAGTGACACATAACCTCCGTTTTAAGGCCACGTCCGAAAGACCCATTGCTTTCACTTATAATGTCAGCAGGCTCTCCAGCGGCCCTTAAATTCGTTAAAAACCATTTTTTTTAAAAATAAAAAACCTTGCTAAAATTCCTTTATATTGAATTTTTAATGTCGATTCCTATTACTGCAGCAATTTTAAAAAGGCATTCATACTGCATATATATATATATATATATATATATATATATATATATATATATGGTGTGCAGATCTTTCTTGCATTTTCCTTTGTGAAGGTCCATTTAAATGTCTAAAACTGCCATATTTTGGGTGTAAAATTCCTAATTTTAGGTCCCGTGAGGATCAGGGTTAGAATAGTATCCCTTGCTTGTCGTAAAAGGCGATTAAATATGGCGGTTCTTCAGATGAGACCGTTAAAAATGAGGCCCCATGTCACAGTAGGTGTGACACGATAAAGTTCCCTCCCAGTTCAAGGACAGCAGGCGCCGAGCATAGGCCTAATTTTTCAGCCCTTCACCGACAATGATGACGTCTCCATATCAGTGAAATATTCTCGAGATAGACGTTAAATAGTATAAAGCCAAATCTAATTATAACCCTAATTTAAAAAAGAAATCCCCAATATTAGCCCAAAGTTTTTGGTTAAAAGTGCTGGATAGCCTGTATCAGACGCTTGACAAGGGAAGGTTTTATGTTTAACGTGGCGCCGGGTTGAGAAACTCAGGACCTCCTAGTTTCGAAGCGAACGACTTGACCACTAGGCTACTTGTGTTCTTGGATGGAGAGTTGCTATTTTTAATCGTAGATCAGTTTCTCTCATCGACGGTATGTACATATGAAACATCGAAAACAAACCTTCGCGAGATTTATTGATTTTGCAGTGTGGTAAACATTTACAGACAAACAACGGACAAATTTCCATCAACAAGCGGATTTGAGTTGCAGACGAGATGCAAATGTTGAATAATACGTTAGACACTATGGTTGTCCCAATTGTTATTTTTAGAAGAAAAACTACATATTGTATATCCTCGAAGTAAGGAATTAAATTATATAATTTGATATAAAAGAAAGCTAAAATTGATTAATTACATTGTGTAATCAATTCGATAGTCACCTCTGGTGTCCAGGGGTCCGTATTTGCCTTACTCGTACAAGAGTTGAAATTTATCACTGTTTATTATCTTCACTTTTTCATAGTATCCAGAAAATTCTCCAGAGGGACGTTAAAGAAGATGCAATCAATCATAATATCTAGTAGGATGCATTTGTGTCGAGTAACATATCTTGCGTATATGTACAAATGTACAGTATTTTAGTCACAAGTACAAATTCTCAAACACTCTGGATCATTGTGATTAGCTTCCCGCCATACCACTCTAGGTAAACACGTTTCGGAAACCGTACCAAGCTAAAATTCCTACGTCATAAGGAGTATACTAGTATATCTTTGTCGAAAGTAGATTTTTATGATTTTTAGTTTTTATAGGACCAACAATACACAGCTACTATTAAGCTATAAGCAGTTATTAAGCATGCAGCAATACCACAGAATCACTAAGCAGCTCCCAAATCTAGTACCACTAACTACACCCATGGACTTCCAAAAGTTGCACAAACTTATCCAACAATACTCAAGCAATGTCATGACAATTTCACACTATTATAATGTTAAAAAATACTCTCTTTGGGAAGAGGAGAATTTCTCCTATTTGGACTGGCACCAATCTGAAGATATTTTGTGCAACTTTATATGAATGTTTATTAACTACATCAACTTCAACTACAGTTTACAGTATAAATAGATCACTATCAATATCACAAGTGTTAGTAAAACATGTTAATACAAATAGAAAATTTTGTTGATCAGTTTAGTAACAAAGTTGCAGACATGAAATATAGAAATTACGAAAGTGTTTATCTTGAAATAAAAACACTAAAATCACAATAAATTTCTCACATAAGTAAAATCATTTATAAATAATTAAAAATAAAACACACATAACATTCGATGAGAAAATGAGCATTTGTTATGTCTATACTCTGTTGATCTTCAGGTAAGGGTACCCCTACCCCTTTTGCTTCTAAACAAGTCATGTCCACTGCTTTCTGCAATTACTTTAAGTAATTCCGCATCAGTTTCCTGATAATTTCATCCTGGTCTACATATTCTAGTATATATGGTGCCTGCATCAGGATACCAATACTTCCAAAAATGGTAACTGTCAAAAACACGATTAGAAGAAGACGATCCAGAACGCTGGCCACGAATTTCCAGTCATCCAGTACCTGTAAATCGGAATGAATGCATAAAGATGGCATGTCTTAGTTTTCGAGTAGGATAAAGCACTTTACTACTTATGAAATAGTTATGTATTAGTTTAATCTACCAGCTTACGACATGAACGTACCGTGTCATATTCGTCTTCAGCTTTCAAGTGCTCAGTAATAAATTTCAGAGCCTCAGTGGCTTCCCTCAATGCAGGGGTCATCTGAAAAGGTTTATTTTGGGGGGCATGGTCCATCAAATGATTGACAGTTTGACGTGTAAGCCCAAGTAGAGGGGATCCTTCTGGAATGTTTCTGTTTTGACGACGGCACCCCGGGCGATGTTGTTCAGTCAATTCCTGGTAGTTTGGCAGATCTGTGGAAAAGTTGTTGGATTTGATGACATTACTTTGATTAAAGACAACACTTCCATCTTGTTCTTCCACTTTTTGGGCTGGTTTTTGCCATCTTTCCATGTGATTGGGTCGGGTCATCAGAAGTAGGCGGGGTAGGTAGTTTAGAAAAACTAATCGGATCCAATTGGGCATTTGATGCGTCCTGGGAGTACGGAAGTTTTTGTTGATGACAAAGACGGTCAAACAAATAGCAAGAATGTTCATGATAAAGGTAAAAAGTAGGTAATGCGCGATCAGTGGAATTTGCAGCGATGGAGGCAAAATTTTGGAAATAAGCAACAAAAACACAACCAGAGCCAGCAAAATAGAAATGCAAAGCGTTATTTTCTCACATGCGTCAGCTGGAAGCAAAAAGACACAGACACTCACAAATGATATTAATATACATGGGATAATCAAGTTTACTGTATAAAACAGAGTTTTCCTGCGCAGATGAAACTCAAATATGACCATCGCTTTAGCCTGATTGGACCCTGGATCTATTTCTGTGGTAATACGTCCTGGTCCAGCAATAATATCCCACGTGCCACTTTTAAGATAATCCGTAAAATCCAGACTGTTCATATTATTGTAAAACGTGAAGTTCAGTTGTTTATCCGTGAACGTCCAGGATCCAAATTTCATCTCACATATCTGTTGATCAAATGGAAAGAACTGTACATCTATAGTACAAGAGCTTTTGTAAATGGCGGGCGGTATCCAATACACCAGACTGTTGTATGATAAGAGGATGTTGGACTCGTACGATACCTCGTATTTCCCATCAGCACTGTGAGAAAATAAAACATGACAAGTGATTATGTCACAAATAAAGCAAGGCTTACATCATGAACAAGTTGTTACGTCACATCATGACAACCTGTTAAATCAAGAAATATCAATCACATCACCTATGCAAAAAATATACATGTGTTAGTTTCCAAATTCACAATAACAGCGTCATGCAACGACACCAAGGCATGCAGCACGAAGTATATATATCATATATATGGTTATACCAACACCAGTGATACAGCATCTAGTAAACATGCCACTACCCGGGAAAATGCTTCATTTACTATCAACCGCCAGTATAATCTAAAAAATACCAACAATTTCATAGAAGGTACAAAAGAAAAAATTGAAATATAAGCGATATAAGGCAGTTTATTCACGTAGTTTTCACCACTTTTTTCAAGAACACAAATAGAATAGTATATACAACACTTTTTATTAACAAGGTGCATTTTGATATATTGTGGCTGGGGCCACGTGTCCTTCCTTATTGAGTTTGTATTTGTCCATTATTTTGCTTAGCAATTCGTCTTGATCAATATTTTCTAAAATATAAGGTGCCTGAACCAGGATCCCTATAGTTCCGCACACAGTTACAAGAAGGAATATATACAGTAACATTCGGTCCACCACACTGGCCATATACTTCCAATCATCGGTCACCTGTAAAGGAATCAAGAAATATTAGCGAACATATATGACGCTGTACAGCTGAGTGAAACGAGATTGATCACTGTTCGTTATCTTCACCTTTCATATAATGAATCACTTATGAGTTTCTTTACTATTTAACCACATGGACTTTATTTTTGCACATAAACATTCAGAACCTGCCGCTTCTGCTTACGATATTTTGTTTTTAAGTTCAGCATGTTTATTTTTATTTATCTATTTCATTTTATTTTTGAATGGTGCCAAAATCATAATCATTAATCATTTTCATATCATTTTTCAAATTACTTCCAAGCAGACTTGGGGATAATTCTTGATTTGGAAAAGGAGACTTTGTTGAAAATGTGCTGTTCAGCGATGACCGAGTTTAATGGTTTCCTTTCTAATGTCTATTGGCAATATTAATTCAGCCTCAGAAACCAAATCGAAAACGCACCGAATCATATCTGTCTTCCCACTTGAGATGTTCCGTGATAAACCCAATAGCTTCCGTGGCCTCCATCAATTCAGCGCTCAGTGGGGCATAGCCGACCTCTGTCGTCTCTGAGATGTTGTGTAGTTGACAATTTCTTGTATGTTTGTTGCACATTTCTACATGTCTCTTCATGTCTTCATCTAAATTTTCCTCCGAATATACCCTTAATGGACTTTTCCATCGATTATCATGATTAGGGCGCGTCATGAATAGGAACTTTGGCAAATATTTCAAGAAGACGATTCGAACCCACTCTGGCATTCGATGCGTTCTAGGAGTTCGATAGTTTCGGTTTATAATGAACACTGTTGAACCAATAGCGATGATGTTCATAATAAATGTAAACAACAAATATTTTGCAATCAGTGGTATTGTCTTCGACGGCGGCAGCAACTTCGAAATCAGTAGAAGAAACACGACTAAGGCCAATAGAATGGAAATAATCAATGTAATTTTTTCACCGGCATCGGCTGGTAGCATAAAGACACATATACTAACAAATGAAATCAACATACAGGGAATAATTAAGTTTACGGTGTAGAACAGAGTTTTCCTTCGGATGATGAACTTCGCAATGTACATGCTGATCCGCCGCTTAGTTTCGGGGTCTGTGCAGATCACTATTCGGGCTGGACAGTCCACTATGTCCCAAGTCCCACTCTTAAGGTAATCCGTCATGTCCAGCCCGTAAAACTTGTAGTAGGTGAAGTTCAACTGGTCCTCCTCAAATGTCCAGGACCCGAACTTCATTTCACATTCCTGCTCATCGAAAGGGAAATATTCTACGTTGATATCACATGAGCTTTTGTAGATGGCTGGTGGCACCTGGTAGATGTTGGCGGCACCATCAGGCTGCATTAGTACTACATTTGATTCATATGTTACTTCATATTTACCATCAGCACTAAAAGATCAAAAGTGCAAGCATTAAGGAAAAATTGTATGATAATTAACACATTAGAAACAAAAGTTTAGATAATAACAAGATGCGTCGAATTCAAAAATATTTATTCAATCAACAACCACCTCTAGGAAAAAGGGTAACCATGTTTTAATCTAGAGACAAAATGAAATGAAAGATAAAATATATATGCACTTGAGAAATTCACAATTGGAGCATAAAATCATCTGAAAATAAAAGTTTTAATAAAATGGAAATGTGTCTGAAAATACACAATTTTACCTTTAGCACTCCTGAAAATATGCACCACATCACTAGGAAGACAAGTAACTAGAACATCACAATGTCCTATTTATACGGTACAATATATAAAATTTAATATGGTAGGAGATTAAAAAGAAATCTTGCTTTTGATGGAAGACAAATTGAAAATTGTTCATATACTCTACAAATTCACAAAAACTCATTATACATGAACAACAAGTACCATATCAAACAATGCATAGACACAAAGGGATTATTAAAACCGTAGTTAGAATCAGCAGGGACATTTACGTCATCAAAATATGCAGTTTCATATGTCAGTTTTTAATACTGAGTGTTCGGTTGGCTCGCTGGCCGGAAGTTAATTAAGGGAAGACATGAGTTTTTCGATGATGGCGTCCTGATCAACGACAGAGAAAATGTTAGGGGCCTGGAGGAAAATTCCCAAGGTGCCCCCAACAGTGACTAGGAGGAAGATGACCAATAGGAGACGGTCAATCACGCTGGCCACATACTTCCAATCGTCAATGATCTGTACAATAGAAACACATGGTTTAAAATATACAGACACCCGCATGACAATTAATCATATCGAGGACGTGATATGTGTTTAATATACGAGGATCTCTCTGGTTATGCAATGTATATATAATCAAAACTAAGGACCATCATTACTTTTACTCGTTAAATGACTGTAAATAAATTTTCTTGTTAGTCCAAAGTGTAGAGTTCACTATCAGTTCTGACATGGATTAGATTCTTTATGATAATAAGGTACTTACAGTGTCGTAATGGTCATGCTTCAGGGTGTGCTGTCGTATAAACTTGAGCGCTTCAGAGGCTCTCTGGAAATCCTCCCCAAACACATCAAAAGACGTAATGGTATCGTTTTTCTCTGTCAAACTGTGATCATTTGCCTGTGCAAGGTGTATCTTTTTAATTTCTAACAGTTTTCGCTCGATTTCAGGTGTTCTCTGTAAAGTTTGCTTGGGAGTGGTTTTTCTTGAATTCTCAGTAGCGTCACTCAATGGTCGATCCTGCCATCTTGTTTCGTGTTCTGGTCTGGTCATGAAAAGGGCTTTAGGGAGGTAGTTAAGGAAGACAACTCGAATCCACCTCGGCATGGTGTGAGTTCGAGGAGTCCTGTGGTTCTTATTAAGTACAAACACCGTACAACCAATGGCTATAATGGTCATGATAAAGTTGAACAGGAGGTATTTGGCGATCAGAGGTATTGTCAAAGCAGGTGGCAATATCTTGGAAATGAGAAGAAGAAACACAACCAGAGCCAGGAGAATGGATATACACATGGTGATCTTCTCTCCACCGTCGCCTGGCAAGGCAAACGTACAGATACTAGCAAACGAAATCAATACACAAGGGACGATCAGATTTACAATGTAAAACAAAGTTTTCCTCCTGACGACAAACTTTACGATGTACATGTCTCTGATATCACCAGACACGGGATCTTTCTGCTCTTGAATCCAAGCTGGACTGTCGATGATATCCCAGGTTCCACTACGCAGATAGTCAGAAAAATCCAATGTCCTTCTATTGAGGTAATATGTGAAGTACAGTTGATTTTTTAGAAACGTCCAAGATCCAAATTTCATTTCGCATTCTTGCTGATCGAACGGGAAGTACTTTACATCAATGTCACATGACGATCGGTAAATGGCGGGAGGTATCCAGTAGGTCAGACCGTCATAGTTCATCACCACATTAGATTCGTAGCTCACTTGGTACTTTCCGTCAGCGCTAGTAAAATAAAAAACGCGCTGCAGATGATTTTCAAAAAATTCCCGCGTTTGTTTTTGATTGGTTGGTTGTTTGGACCCTTTACTTTCATTTGTTCGGTAGAAAAATGAGATGTATAGACAGAGACACACACAATAAATGAAGCGTTTACTTTTAAACACAGACATATAAACATAATACTTAAAAAACCCAGTTAGATACAGTTAAGACAGATATATTTCAGGCTGTAACTTATGTTTAGTTACAAGTGAAGTTTACTGTTGCATATAGAATATTTCAGTAATAAAGGATCAAAAGTAAGAAATTCCACAATATCTATTCAGTCAGGGAGTCAGACACAAACAAACAGAGAAAAAACTCACTTGTTGAATAGGACAATATCCGGTCTCCAGGCCTTGGAGTGGTTTATTCGAATCGTCTTTATCCCGCCATATTTCTCTGGGTTCCAGGTGAGTTGATAGTCATACCAGTACTGTAAAGATAAACACAAACCTATAGTACTGTAAAGATAAACACAAACCTATAGTACTGTAAAGGTAATCACAGGTAAAACAAACCTATAGTACTGTAAAGGTAAGCACAGATAAAACAAACCTATAGTACTGTAAAGGTAAGCACAAACCTATAGTATTGTAAAGGTACACGCAAACCTATAGTACTATAAAGGTAAACACAAACATATAGTATTGTAAAGGTAAACACAGGTAAACACAAACCTATTATACTGTAAAGGTTAAACTTAATCATTTAGTGTGATTGTGTGCACACATAGCATGAAATAAAGTTATCAATCAATCTATCATCTTCTCTTAAATTATGTATCATGATACTTACCATTTGTAGCCAAACATTTGTTTTCATTATTTGATTCTTTTCATCCTAAAAGAAAAACACAGCTTTGTAACCATGTCTACGAACATATGAACTCATTAATTGAAGATGTTACATATGTAAGTAAGTACGAGCGGTTGACTTTTCATTCATCACATCGATAACTGAGAGTTCAGACCCGGAGCTTCAGTTGACTTACCACTTTGATGACCTGGACTTTATTCTAGTGATTACCCGACTAACTTAATTCTACCTTTCTAAGCTTCCCAAAAATCTATATTAAAATCTAGTTTCTATGCTGTACTGTAATCAAATATAGCATCAAGTTTTACTGTAGTTATTAAAAATACCCAAGGTTTTTACTTTTGTGAATGGAAGTTATAGATAGTCCATAAAAGGTTCAAAGAATTTGTGAATACATGTATTTTATCATAGTAAATCAAAGTATTTAAACTTCTCACTTTAGCTATTAAGATTTGCAAACCTTAACGTATACTTTTTCCATAAAATCAAAGTTTTCCCCCTGCTATATAGCTTATTAAAGTATCAATGCTTTTACTAGATAGTCAATCAACATGCCAAGTTTATCACAGTAAACTAAAGTATTGTGGTAGTTCAAAGTATCAAAACCTATACAATAGAAAAATACACAATACGTAATTAAACAATAAAGTACTGCTGTATTTTTGTTAAAGTAGGTAAAGTGACCTGTCTGTATGACATATTATTATATGTTATATTATCATATGTTATATTATCATATGTTATATTATCATATGTTATATTATCATATGTTATATTATCATATGTTATATTATCATATGTTATATTATTATATGTTATATTATTATATGTTATATTATCATATGTTATATTATCATATGTTATATTATCATATGTTATATTATCATATGTTATATTATTATATGTTATATTATCATATGTTATATTATTATATGTTATATTATTATAGATAATAACGTAAGTGCAATGAGCGGTTTCAGAAAATGACTTCCTTGATAAGTAACTAGCTACACAAATATTACATATCTAACTGGGTTAATCGTAAGTTTAGTAAACCTACCACACTATTGTTCTGTCTACATTTAGTGACGAAATTTGACTGAGTTAAGCCTACATTTAGTGACGAAATTTGACAGAGTTGAACCTACATTTAGTGACGAAATTCGACTGAGTTAAGCCTAGATTTAGTGACGAAAATTCGACTGAGTTAAGCCTACATTTAGGGACAAAAATCCGAAGTTCTGGATGACCCTAAGGTTAATAACTTACCACACTGATAAGCTGGCTGAGGGCCAAGTTAAACTGGACCTCGATGGACTCATTAATGTTCTTGACAGGGCGGATCAGCGGGTTGTAGTTTTTGTCATCGAACAGGTACTTAATGAGATTCACCTCGTCATCACTCCCCAGACCTGTCGTACAAAAGCACAAATATCATTATTTTAGGAAGTACAGGGACAGTGAAAATTAAGATAGCGAGCCCTACCTACAACAACCAGAATTATATAGACATCACCTAGACCAACCACAATTATATAAACATTACCTAGACCAACCACAATTATATAAACATCACCTAGACCAACCACAATTATATAAACATCACCTAGACCAACCACAATTATATAGACATCACCTAGACCAACCACAATTATATAGACATCACCTAGACCAACCACAATTATATAAACATCACCTAGACCAACCACAATTATATAGACATCACCTAGACCAACCACAATTATATAAACATCACCTAGAGAAAACACAATTATATAAACATCACCTAGACCAACCAGAATTACAAACACATTAAACCAGAAGTATACAGACATCGCAGAGACCAATCTAAATTATATACATATTACACATACTAGAATATTATATAGACAATACGTAGACCAACTAGAATTACAGAGACATTACACAGAGCAACCACTGAGATACTGAGCATTAGGAAGACCAGCCAGAAGTAAAAAGACAGTTAACATTATGAAGACATCCCAAACGTACATAGACAGTGAACATTACAAAAGTCAACCATAATTACATATATACCGTACACAGGCCAACCAGATATATATATATATACAGTGAACATTACAAAGGTCAACCAGAATTACATAGATACCGTACACAGGCCAACCAGATATATATAGACAGTTAACATCATACAGAACCAGAAATATAAAGACAGTTAACATTACACAGAACCAGAAATATAAAGACAGTTAACATTACACAGAACCAGGAATATGTAGACAGTTAACATTATACAGAATCAGGAATATATAGACAGTTAACATTATACAGAACCAGAAATATATAGACAGTTAACATTACACAGAACCAGAAATATAAAGACAGTTAACATTAGACAGAACCAGAAATATATAGAGAGTTAACATTATACAGAACCAGAAATATATAGACAGTTAACATTACACAGAACCAGAAATATATAGACAGTTAACATTATACAGAACCAGGATTATATAGACAGTTAACATTAGACAGAACCAGAAATATATAGACAGTTAACATTATACAGAACCAGGATTATATAGACAGTTAACATTAGACAGAACCAGAAATATATAGACAGTTAACATTATACAGAACCAGGATTATATAGACAGTTAACATTAGACAGAACCAGAAATATATAGACAGTTAACATTATACAGAACCAGGATTATATAGACAGTTAACATTAGACAGAACCAGAAATATATAGACAGTTAACATTACACAGAACCAGGATTATATAGACAGTTAACATTACACAGAACCAGAAATATATAAACAGTTAACATTATACAGAACCAGAAATATAAAGACAGTTAACATTAGACAGAACCAGAAATATATAGACAGTTAACATTACACAGAACCAGGAATATATAGACAGTTAACATTAGACAGAACCAGAAATATATAGACAGTTAACATTATACAGAACCAGGAATATATAGACAGTTAACATTATACAGAACCAGAAATATATAGACAGTTAACATTATACAGAACCAGAAATATATAGACAGTTAATATTATACAGAACCAGAAATATATAAACAGTTAACATTACACAGAACCAGAAATATAGAGAGTTAACATTAAACAGAACCAGAAATATATAGACAGTTGGCATTATACAAAACCACCAAAGTTCGGTGCTTACACAGATCAACCAGAGTACAAAGATAATGAGTATATGAACCATTTTTCATCGCCCCTTGAACCTACCGGGCATACAAAAAAATAGTAAACGCACTGCATGTTCTTGAAACCATAGTCGTATTCTGTACGCGATCTGGTGGAAGTAGACCCATCAATGTGTTGATAGTAGTGTAATAAAGCTTAGTAGCAACGTGGAAGTTAACGTCAATATCGAGAATTTGTATCATCTCCTACTAAATGGCTAAGATGATTCAATATACATGGGCCGCAGTTATCTTTGAGATTCATCTGAATCTCCAAATAATGCCCCCATATTTTGTGTTGTATCTCAAAAATGATAATTCTTGACTTCCAATCTTCTGTTTTATTAGTCAATATAACATAAAGTGCTCCATCATTTCCTTTGTATTTTGATCCTTCTGGGGAAAGAACTTTGACAGGGGGATTGAACCTTACCGGGGCATTCACTTTACGCAAAACAGACGACAGCAGATACATTGACATACGGGCAATTTATAATACAGAAGTGAATACGAAGGACTAGAAATCTCGTACAATGTACATCTATTATTTATAACATTCAAATACCGTACAAATATTAAACGTTATAGTGACAATGCCACTAGATACCAATGACAAACTACGACAGAATCATATTGTACTAATGCTTTAATACAGATGTCCAAGTCAGTTATAGTGATTGTATTTCTCTTCATGCACAGCTGTTTGATATTACTTGTATGTTCTCTGTCAATCCATTCCTCAAGAACAAGAATTTAACGGCAGGCTACATGCATAAATATTTCGATAGTTTACAGGGTTTATCTATTTTCATAATTCTGTGTCCTTTTTATGAATCAAAATTGATCTTTGTCTTAGTTGATTTTTAAAAAATTCCAAAATGCATTTACATCATGAGCACGGTTTTTTCTACCTGCATAATGTAAGCGTATGAATACATGTTTACTTAATTCAGTTATAAATAAAGATCAGTACACCGTTCTCCCTGTTAGTAAAGAAGCTAATCTGAATGCTGATAGTAAACACACATATTACACCGGCTCATCCTCACAGACTAACCTTCTACAAGCCAGAGACAGCTAAACCAGAAGAACGGCTTTAACATTAACTTTGAGATACACTCTAATTCTTGCATTAACACACATAAATCTCCATAAATTTTACATCATAAAGACGACATCTTTTGAACAAAGCAAAAAATTTCCTCAGATCTGCAACAGGAATGCCATTCATTGACCATAAACTCAATTCTTATTTCATCACGTTTTCCATACACAAGATGCTCTTCAATGCAGCCATGTGCTGGTTACGAGAAGTATCGAGATTCACGCGAGAAATCAAAGCGAACACCTTGATAATAAAGATCCTCATGTGTTTGTTTTATTTAAGTGTATCTGTCAGATATTTCTACAGTACACACTTAGTTTGGATGAACTCTTCAAACAAACACATTAAATCAATGGTTTGTAAGGACCTACCAGAGAGAACTCGGGAGCAAGAGCCTGACGGGGAGAAGACACGAAATTAAACAGGCAATACAACGGAGCGACCAACTACCCACAATAAACCTTGATTGAACCATGTGCCATCAGTTGATGACTGCAATTAATACAGCATGCAGGCGTCTCGATTTCAAGTTAAAACAATTCCATAAAATTACTTCTGCAGTGAATTTTTGGAGACATTTAATGAACATGGAGGTATAACCCACACGTACTTGATCATATGAGTATTAATCCTATCTTTATCATTATAGTACTCACCAGGGTCTATCGGAGACCCAACGACACCCCACACCAGGCCCATCAGGACCATGGACTGACTGGCAAACATCACATCAGCAACGACGGGGCCGAGGACTTGCGGGAAGTAGGAACGATCGCATTGTGACGTTAATTGTGGAGATCTTTACTTCCTATTGATAAATATTCTGTGTTCGCTGATCGATTTGAGTGGCATTATGAACATTTCTACTCTGTGTAGCATTGAGTTCCAAAATGTTATGTAAATATATCTACACAGAGGTCTCTCAATATAACCGATATTTGACAATTCTTGTCGATGCACTCTCGTTTTTAAAACATCTTGTTCACGCTCCCTACACCGCATTGGAATAAGAAACACTTATTCACCGATTATTTACCTTAAGAATCAGAGGAACTATTACAAAAGAATTTATTTAGCCAATCCCTAAAGAGACAAAAATACATATAAATTATGGCAACCACCATCTAAGATATCGAACACGGACTACTATAAGGTAAAAATCAGCCCAACATTGGTTAAGTTATATTGAGAGTGTACTAGGAACATGCTATGCTGTCATATGGATAATACATGAGATTAAAATTCATGGTATATTCATATACATGTATGTGAAGGATATCGGACTTGTTCATTACAATTTTTGACATAAAAAGGTGCTGATCCTTCTTGTCATGCCACCAAATTTGTATAATCTAAATCTTTCGTTTTTCTATTTATCAGGTAGAGGTACTTACAATAAATAACATTTTTCTGTAGATTCATTTAATTATTGTGCATGTTACCTGTTAATTCTCATATTACATATACTGTAATACCGTTAGGAGAGGGACTAGCAAGTTGTTCCTTTTGATTGACCACTAAATATGTTCAAAACAAATCTTCATAAAGAGCCCTATGATGCTGATTACCTGACTACACTATATCGCCTTGTCTCGCAATATCATGATTGGTTGTAGGGGGCGCTTTCTATTAGAGAGGACAACACATTAACAAAAAGTCATGATCCACTCTCTTCCTATTCTATATTGCATACTCCCGCTCACCATTACAATCGGCTTAAGATGACATTAGTGTAAATTGTCTGACACGCTTAAAGGATATTCTACTTTTCGTGGATCAGTTTAATGTACTAATAAAACAATAAATGTTGATGATATTTGACCTCTCTGAAATTTACACTAAACATTGACCTCACAAGGTCAAATACACACACGTTGTAAATGAATCCACAGTGTACGTACTTAGTTGAGAATCAAGGCTTTTAAGTAATTTATAACTAGAAATTTATATGTACGAACTTTCTACAGGACATGGTGGGGAAGACCCATGAGAGAAATATAAATGCTAAGATAATCACGAAAATTAGCATAATATTGTAAAAAAAAAAAAAAAAAAAAAAAAAAAAAAAATTCTAAGTATTACCCTAGATATCTTTTGGTGATGAAAGAATTGTGATATCAACATGCAACAAGAAGACTGCACATTCAAATGAAATACATTATTGTGATAAAATATACATGTAAATACGACCTACTGAAATATTTACACATCCAATGTTTTTGCCTTCAACATATCTACAAATTATAATGATAGCCATTTCATCATAAACACGTTGCAGTTATAAAGAATGCAAGTATATGAAAATATATACTAGTATTTATGTAACCATATTCTATAATCGCCTGTATATAATGTTTATGTCTCATCTGATTCGATACGCAAGAGTATGTTCTCCGTATGATCAGTGCAGGCTACTGACAAATGAATTGATGTTACAGGGATTTCAGCTGCCTCGTTTAAAGTCAGCATTTGGCAATATCTATGGTCGTTATAATGATCTAATTTTGTAAATACAAACTAATACTGGGTCAAATGCTGTATGCCTTGTTTCATACTAATTATTAGACCGTTCTTTTCATACTGGTTTTGACCACATATTACTCATTTTACCTGATCAAGATATAGGATTCATAAGCGAGTGGGACCGGTCAACAGGGGATGCTAACTTCTCCTAAGGACCTTATTCCACCTCTGGTATATCTGGGATTCGTGTTTGCTTGTCTCTTAATTTTGGATTTTTTATGGAATTTATGAGATTGATCACTTTTGATTTGAACATATTTTATTGTATATACTATATACAAAAGGATTAGAAACAATTCTTGCAACTTACGAGTTCTTCTCACTTTTCGTTATCTTCATTTATATACAAGGATACATATAAAAATAAAGTATTATATTTCAACGGCCAAGAATTCCAAGAGAAATAAAAAGCAGAATGTAAATATACAAAATGAGCTTCATTTTTGAAAATACTTGAGGGTATGAACTACACCGCTTCACGCCGCCATACTTTTCATGATGCGCTAACGCGCTTCGTGAAGTACGCCGGCGTGAAGCGTCGCATTTCATACCCTCAAGTATTTTCAAAAATGAAATTCACTTTTTAGACATGCAATCGTTCAAAAGGTCTCTATGTCGTTTTCGATTATATACATGTATTTTGAATAAGGATAGGAAGGTATGCAAAATCTATTTGACTGTTTATCCCAATTCAGCTTAAAACATGAAAGACAACTTCTTTACTAGGAAGGGAGGGGACTACACCAAAGCGATACAGGTACCTCCAAGATTCCAGACATAGATGGGGCAAGTGAACAACATTTACTAGTATACATTCACAAATTTCAAATTATGATAAATACCGGCCACCAATGTATGGATGTGTCCATTTTAGGACAGGACTAAGTATCCTTTAATTTGGACACGCAAACTGAGTATAACGACCACAGGACATCGATCACATGACCGCTGACCGTATTTGTACAGATGGCGCTGTTCACAGCATGTTGCCCGTATCTAATCTCTTCTTTTGTTTATATCCCGATATGTTACCGTAACGGTTTGCTTTATGAATCTGAGGTTTGAAATTTGACCTTGCTCATGTTGTGGAAGAAACAGTTATCAAGTCAAAGCACGTATTGATAAAAAAGTTTAACGCATTGATCTTTCTATTCAGCCATACTATATCATAGGGTTAATGAAATTTATACAAAAAGTTTTGTTTTTCTGTTTCTGAGTAAGATTACAAAAGTACATTTCAGTAGTCACATATTGATGACGATCTACTTATTGAAGCTAAAGATCTTCACTAAAAAACCGTTTTGCATTTATAAATGTTAGATTACTGCCAATTTGGCTGCATCATATAGGCTACTCGATTTATTTTATTGATATATGCAAAATTAATGAAGATGAACCATGCAAATAACTGAGTGCTCTTCGACAAAGATATCCGCTCCATCTCTCATTGTTTCCGTGTTTTGCTAAGATTCGGAGATTTATTGTAACCGGCTCGCATTTAGTTTCCAGCACAATGTCACGAAAGACGACCAGTGAGTGCATTTTGCAATACGAACGAATATCTTAAACCAGTGCCTTGATTTAGCTTTAAGATAGCACGGGGCCACATCTAATTTGATTTAAAGCCATTGGTTTTGATCTGATGACAACATAACGCAGACTAGGATTGAAATGACGTTGTATGCAAGACGTACGGAGATCGGAAATGTTAGAGTCACGAATGCTTACTTTGAGCCCAAAACCTAAACATCACAAAACCGATGTTATGACAAGGCTCCTAAATGATACATGTATACGTTGGTATCTAATTTACTGAAACCAGAGTTTACCTCTCGCTAGTGTTTCCTCCGATAAGTCTGTTGCAATTAGTAGCAAAAACACGAGACCTGGCAGCCATGTTGTCCATCCGCACGTCATAGTGCATGCTCCTACACAGAACCTGGTAACATCCTTTACCTCCGTATACCACTTAAAACCTATTAATACTCCCCCCAAAAAGGTTTTTTTTTTTTTTTTTTTTTATGTATTATCACTTTTCCGTTAGATGCAAGTCGCCATCACAGTAAATCACGCATGCGTAGTGCATCTCTCAAACTCTGTAATTTTTCCAGCGTCTTCAGCATATGTTACACCGTTCATCTACACGTGCTGTTGATGAAGCGACAATTTGCGGGTGCTTTCTATAATCCCAGCATTAGAATGTTTACATGGCGTTAGAACGCCCGACTCCGGCTCAGATACCTTGGTACTGCACGATTGATCAGGTGTGGAATTTTCTCACACAAATGACGGCTTCACATACATATATTACATTCCGAGGGTTTACTTTTACAGCCGAGATATTTAAAGAACAACTTCTTTCTCTCTTTTCTCGACAAACTGCTCATTAATTTTGTTTGATTGTGAACTCGCTCAAGTGCATGTTTATTCACCAATCGTCATGTCTGGCCACGCATATAACATTCTTATTAAGAGAACATGGGAACAACCAGAAACAAGTGCCCGTAGACATTTAATTAAGATGTGGTTAAGATTCATTTAAATTGAGATCGATTTGTTCTGAAAATGCCAAACAATTGCTAGTCTGTTGGCTGCGTTCGATTTACTGCTCAACAAGAAAATCTAATAGTCATGAATTTAAATGATTGTGTCCAATATTTCCAAATAACCTCACACGTCGACTTTCGATTAATCGCTCGCTATGACCTAATTAATAATTTCCTTAATTTCCACAACTTTTCTTTAATTATTTTTAAATAAAAGTTTTGCTTTGTTGTATTATTCTATAAGTGTAAAAAAAAAAATGTGTTACAAGTATAAATCCACACTGTGTGTGTGTTTGTGTGTGTGTGTGTTTTTTTTCCAATTTCTATTCCAAATAATGGCTTTCAAGCTTAAATGCCCTTTCTGTTTTCATTTCATCAATTCCAATAAGTTCCATCTTAAGAACATACATGTAGGTTACCTAAAAATATTGTTATAGAATTTCGTGAAATTATTTGCAAATGTTATAATATTGCTGAAAATTCATATTTACCATGTTCCTATGAAACCACCTTTATTTTTGCATTAATCACAAATCTTTACTTGAAAATTCAATGTAAAAATATTACTTTTTAAATTGAAATCCTTCGTAAATGTCGTTTTATTGGTGTATTTCATATATTGATGACCGATTTAAAGTTGTTTATCAAATAATATAAAATCTCATTTGAAACAGCAAAATCCTACTCCAATTGATGCGTCCAAAATCTTGGGTATCCCATATTCATTTGCATCGTAGTATTGTAAAATTATAGTACATCTTTATATCAAAGTAATTTTTGTACCAGTACAAGTATCCTTTTGGCAAAAATAAACTATCATAGTACAATTCAATGCATTCTCTTCAAATTGTTTTAGGGATGAGTGGGTTTGTTTTATATATACATGTATATATATATATATATATATATATATATATATATATATATATATATATATATATGTGTGTGTGTGTGTGTGCGTGTGTGTGTGTGTGTGTGTGTGTGTGTGATAAATAGTTTTTTCTTCAAATTTAGCGAGGCATAACGAAAGTTCATTCTTAATTGAATAATGTTTCGCGTTGATCGCAGTGATAAATAGTATTTTTCCTGATTTAAAGATTGAATCATAAATGACATAATATAGATAATCTCTTGTGATTATTCGTTCTCCGTCTGCCTTATGTGTTTACATACATCGATGACTTTGGAGATAAGACAGTTAGTTGTTTTTCTGACCTAGGTGAAATGAAGTTATTTGGTCAGCGGAATCCAATCAATTCATTCGATCAAGATACTATCGCAGAGTACAATAGACAAGGAGATAAACAAGCATATGTTTCAATGACACTCATTTTTTCTAGGGCTCTTATGAAAATAAGCAGAAATTTTAGTTCTTAATGGAATGAAGTATTTCCTTTAACTCACATTCGCACCTAAAGTTAGCTGCAGAACCATAGGCGTAGCTTGGGTTCGAATATTACCGAGGCAGGGGGTCTGGGGGGCTCTTTTACCGAGGCAGCTGCCTCGGTTGCCTCAATGGAAGTTACGCCACTGACTGAACTGTAGCTCTCTGAAAAAATATTGTGACGGATCAGAGAGCTACAGATCCACCCCTTATAAAAACCTTCGATTTATGGCGCACAAAAGAATGCGCACGGTTGAGGTCTCATATTGTTATATTCTTATATTGCCGTCTCATAAATTTACTATAAAACAATTCCTAACATATTTTCCTTCTACACTTGTGTCCAAACATACCTTCAAATATTCATTAAAGCCCCATACAACCCGAAAACTCGGAGCTTTTAATGGTTTCGTTCTTTGACGTGCCATATTTTGTACCCAGTCAATTCAAATCCCGGTTCATTCCCATACTTCCACAAAACGTCTAAATGTGAACTAGCTAATGTCCCCACAAATATTTTTCGTTAAATATTTAAAATAATAAATCATCCCAGTTCGGTTGAATAATGATTATTCAAATAGGTAAACTCAAAGCTACGCGGCTTTCATTAGCTGGTGCGGTCTCTATCCCCGCCACACGAGTATGAGGGATTAAACTCGGCTTTTGTAGCATTTTCAATTATCAAGAGCTTATTTTACCCTTAAATAAACTATATTTTTAATTTCTATTAGCTATTTGTATTTGTGATAAATCAAGACCGAATACATAACTTTTAACGAATATTAAAAAACCAATAACAACAAAATTGACTGGCTAACTAACGTGGTTACGTCAACAAACGAAATCCTTGAAAGCTGTGAGTCCTCGGGTCGTATGAGGCTTTAATGAATATTTGAAGGTATGTTTGGACACAAGTGTAGTAAGAAAATATGCTAAGATTTTTTTTACATAAAATTTATGAGATGGCAATATAAGAATATAGTGATATTAGGCCTCAACCGTGCGCAGCTTTTTGTGCGCCGTAAATCGAAGGTTTTTATAAGGGGTGGATCTGTAGCTCTCTGATCCGTCACAATATTTTCCCCAGAGAACTGCAGTTCTGTAGCTAACCCTAAAGTCGGTTTCCTAAATCACTGAATTTCTATATAAATCTTATTGTTATGTTTGTTGTAGAAGCATAGCTAGTTGTACGAGAAGAAAGCATTGTCAAGTTTGTACAAATGTGTAATTGATCATTCTAGAAAATGTGATGAAAACATGCGCGTATTTTTAAAGATTCAATATCTTATAAGTATGCAATACTCATAATTTTCAAACAAACAAAAAGTAATTGCAATATCACAAAGAATGCAAATACACCAAATAAATGGCTCAAATTTGACGTTAGTGTATGTAATCAAGGAGAACAATGCCAATGCCCCAAGAAATAAAACATTTTTCTATGGCTTCTAGAGGTAAATACTACATGAAACCTTTTCGTTAAAGATTATTAGAAAAGGGATTTCTTATATGAAACAACAATTCAGTTTATTGAAGGGGAAATCTTAATCGAAAGACGATATTGTGTCATTTTCATTATGATATTTTTGCTTCATTAAAGTTAATATTTATGTTTCTTCATCTTAAAGAAACCCATTACAACACACAAAACTCCAATCTGCCCTCCATTGAATTTTAAAGAAAATACTAGTACTTTAGTAATACCGGGGTTTAAAGCATTTGAAAAATTAATGTCTCTTTACTGAAATTCAATTGATTCTATTTTCATTACTTAAGAATACTGCTTAAGAATCGAGCCGATTGGCAGATGTCTTTCCGATTTTCATATACTGGTATAACTCAGATACCGATACTGCAATGGTATAACTGAAGATATTGACACTGCAGTAGTTTAGAACCTGTGGAAAAAATCAGGTCAATTTAGCCGAGGCTGAATTTTATGTATCAAAATGCCAAGTCTTTATTTTTCGTCTGTCAAGCTGAAATTTTGACTTGTATGCATTGGATTTATTTAGCATTTGAAACATGAATTATTCACGAATCATAAACTAAGAGAGATAACTCGTATTTACTTTGTTCAAAGCAATGTGACCGTAGCATAATATTTGATCTCTAACCGATGTCAAAATATTTTAGGAAATCCGATCATGACAAATTCTGATTTCTGTTGTGTATCAGCAGCAGATTGAGGGACACTGCATGTAGTCTCAAAAACCCTACCCAACCTTCCTACTTCGTTACAATAATCTTCTCTAATTAAACTTTGGAGTCTCAAATCAAACATGGCCCCGTCGTATCATTCCGTTTTTTAAATACAATATATGATTATCATTTACCTCAGTAGATGAGCGAAAAGAAATATAAGCTTAAGTATTGTTGCGGAGTTTTGAATCAGAATATTTTGGGATTAGATTTTCCATTTATTAAAAGTAGCACAAAAAGATTATGTCAAAAATCTAATTCACATTTCATTAAAACAAGAAATTATATAAACCTTTTAAAAGGACACTTTATTTCTATTCATTTATTTCCACTTCACGTTATTTAAAATTTACATATATACCATTTACAAAAAAATTGATTCGTTATTTTATTTTTCAAAGAGATCTTCATTAAAAAGAGAAAAAAAAACCCGGGGTTCCTGAAAATAACTGAAGAAAGTTATTTCAAAATTTTAGAAACCCCATCTTTGATGAAAGTAGATGACACCAAATAATTCATATCGCCAAGATCGGGGAGAGACAGAAACTTGTGCACAAGGCTGAGGGAGCTGATTAGCATCGTTAAAAACTGTACTTAACCAACGAAAAGGTATATGTAGCACGTAGTGGTAGAAATTTCAACGAAAGGACAGTGTAGTTGAATTCTGGACGAGTGTTCTAACGCTGACCTAGGGCAACACCGAAAATCAATGCAGCGAGATCTGACACCAAGGACCATCTACTCATAACAGGAAAACACAAAAGAACATCAATAATACAGACCCAGAAATATATATATATATGGAACATATGGGCATGACAAAGAAGCCACGATGCAGGGGAGGTAATGAGGAAATATTCACCGTATCATTACTATTCATAATATTCAGACGAAGCAACCTTACACACAAACATACTAACGAGATACCAAACACACTCAAAAGACAATGAACTGTTCTTAGTACGCTGTTACCGACAACTGCATAAAAGATTTCACTTGGTAGTATGCGTTATCAAACTGTATGCTTAAACTATTGATTGGTTTTAAAGAAGGCGTCAGAATAAACATTTATAAAGATATATAAAAAAGGCAACTCACTCTGTGCTGAGCCAAACAAAACTGTCAGTAGGAAAAGCATGGTTAGGGGGTGCCGCCAGGCGTTTCCTGGGAACTCAAGCCGGCGGATGTGGTGATGATGAGGACATATTTTCTCTTTCCCATGAATTTGACCGAGTCCTGTGTTTCTACATCACTATCGATCCCAGGCAGTCGGTAGACAGCGCGCGGCAAAAGTCGTTAGAATCAAACGAAAAAACACATCACAAGGATACATCAGGAATAGCTTGGAAAACAGACTTTTTTAAAGAATGTAGCGTTTGAACTGAAAGAATCGAAAATGTGCCTTCCATGAATTTTTCTAATACGAATTAGGACTCTGGTTATTGATCGGCGATTCCTTTAGCTTACAGCAAAATGATGTCTTGTATTGTACTGAGGAAAGGGGAAATATAAAAAAGAAAGAACATGTGTAGATACAATCTTATTTTGGGTTTCGGTCGTGCTTTCCTTTCAGTGATACATTTAGATTTTGGCTATTTTTATCCAACGCAGAACAATAGCGTAACCATCGTGTGACGTCATGGCTGTCATGGCGATGCTTGGAGGTCTCCTAACTGAAGTGCATGCTCTACACCCCTCGTCCTAAGGAGCCAAGAATCAGGGAAATTCTCCGTGTCAAAGATGCATGTTAAATAAGTGGTAGAGATAATGATCTTACTAATGAAGAAGACCATTACTCACCTCGATATCAGTTGCTAACATGTTAATTATATTTTAAAAGATTATCCAGTTAATATTCATGGTTTTGTTATCTTCTGTTACTAGATTTTAATTATTTATTTAATGCAGGTACGTGTATAGTGTGGCGTTTCTCTACTGCAGCCCGCCCATTCATATCTTGCTAAATTATATGTTGTTCACGAAACGTAAAAATTAGATTACTATTTCAAGAATTATTTACACCATTCGTGTACTATGCATTTTTCACGTTTCTACAATATTTCACTTGAGTATATTCCACCAACTGCAAAATTTTCAAACCATTAGGGATTATTTCAGGTTAAGATAGCAATGGTCGAGACAAAACATAAAAGGTAATACATATACAGGTTTATTAGAATGTTATGGTTCTCGGGAGTAAATAAAAATTATAATTTGTTATCACTAACTCCCTGTGTCGTTCATACAATATACGCTTACAGGCTAAATTGCAGATAGTTGATCATTGTCTTCAGGGACTACATGTATATATTCAAATTGTCCTTTCAATAATCAAGTAAGAACAAAATGCGTTATAATTGACAACTGTAAAGACTTGATGGGACACTTTAATGTCCGCTGTAGTACTCTAGTAATCGTGATTGATGAGACTTGTATAGATAATGACATTGTTAAGTTCTATAGTACTCTAGTAATCGTGATTGATGAGACTTGTATAGATAATGACATTGTTATGTTCTATAGTACTCTAGTAATCGTGATGGATGAGACTTGTATAGATAATGACATTGTTATGTTCTATAGTACTCTAGTAATCGTGATGGATGAGACTTGTATAGATAATGACATTGTTATGTTCTATAGTACTCTAGTAATCGTGATGGATGAGACTTGTATAGATAATGACATTGTTATGTTCTATAGTACTCTAGTAATCGTGATGGATGAGACTTGTATAGATAATGACATTGTTAAGTTCTATAGTACTCTAGTAATCGTGATTGATGAGACTTGTATAGATAATGACATTGTTATGTTCTATAGTACTCTAGTAATCGTGATGGATGAGACTTGTATAGATAATGACATTGTTATGTTCTATAGTACTCTAGTAATCGTGATGGATGAGACTTGTATAGATAATGACACTTATGTTCTACGTATGCACTTGCTGCATCGCCAAAAGAAGTAATCTACATGTGCACCTCTGACATCGAAAGAAAGGAATTTCAAATAACACACCTTGGCTGAAAAAAGAAAAGAAAAAGAAATTTGATACAGGTTTTATAAAATGAGTTTTACCCCCGAAGAAAGTTTTCAGGGGAATTATCGCAATATCTCTGACAATTTTACCAAAAATATAGTTAATCGAGTTATGTCTCTTTCTATATGATTTCGTTCAATAGCACTGTGAGGGAGTGGAAGGCAATTACTTGATATATCAACATGAATATTATTTCCTTCGGTACTTGAATAGGATTGGCTATGCCATTTATGTGTTATAGAATAGAGGAGGGAATTACAATACGCAACTTCTTATTTGCCCTCTATTGTTTGTTTCCTTTAGTTGAACCCTTCTTGGGTATGATATGGAGCTATAACACAATTATATCTTAACATTTTAGATTTCGCAATTCCATTAAAACATTTTTATTTTAACATTTTTGCTTCAGTTCATTTTGTGGGTTTTACATAGCTTGCAATTTTAGTTCTAAATGAATTAACAAATCTATATTTATATTAAGAAATCATCTATAAAAACAGAAATAAATCCGAACGTAAAACAATTCATATATACTGTAACCGTTTGCCATGTTGATATTAATTTTCAATTAATTAAATAAAGGTGAGGCTGGACATCTAGTTTCACTTTCAGTTTACGACTACCGACTGCAAGCACAGGGGCTAAGCCCGTTTTGGGTCCGAACCCTGTGATACCATAAATATAGACTTAGCCCCTGTGACTGCAAGGGATAGACCCAGATGCGTGTTGTGGTGAGGAACTTGGGATGTATAATTATTTTTACATTGTAAAACTCTAGCTTACTTTGATTGCACGATGGCATGACATCACCTTTACACAGCTTTGTACAAACTGAAAACAATTCCTGTAAAAGGAAAGCTGATCTGAAAAAAGTATAAAAATTTTTTATTGAAAAACACAATGTCTCCGGTGGCAACAAAGAAACGCTTTAAGGTCAAAAGACTAAAACAGTGGGATCAAAAGATATATTTTGTCACAAGGAATGCATATATGAAATATTACCTCTAAAGTCACTCAAAGTTATGAGCAACATTAAAGTTTCGGACAGACAGACAAACAGGCGAACAAATAAGACGAAAACGTAACTGTTGTTGAGTGTGTGGTAGTTGTTCAAGGAATGTGTATTTTTGTGTCCGGTCACATAAACCTGGAGATTATTAGGGATATTTCAATCTCTCATTTTTGTACAAGAGCTTTGCGGACGCTAGTGTTCGTCAATCGAGGTAAGTTGCAGGCTAGTTGTGTATTGATTATTACGTCGTGGGATATGAAAAGATAAACGTCACGTGATATGAAAGATAGAAATATCTGTCATACCTTTCTTTCATAGAATATCTGTATCTTACATACGTAGATATGAGAGAAAAAGGCAATAAATATGCAATATCGGAGAGAAAAACATTGATTTTCAAAACTTTATTTCAATTAAATAAGACTAGAGACATGGATTTGAATTCGGGATCTGCGGGTCAATAACCCGATATCTTATCCACCGAGCTACACAGATTTACAAACAAGTGATCACTTTGGCCCCACCCTGATAACAAAACCCTGACCCATGAGATCATCAAATTTACAAATTTTGGTAAAGAGTTGCCTACTCTTTCTAAATATCCATTTAGTTTCAATTCAGTATCGATAACACTAAAGAAGATGCTTTTAAAATGCTTTACACATATATACTGTATACCAAGTTTGGCCCCGCCCTGGAGTCATAACCTCTGCCCCGGGAATCACAAAATTTACAATTTTCGTAGAGGTTTTCCTGCTCTACACACTATGAATTTAGTTGTTCTTAAGATGTGCGGTTGTAGAGAAGAAGAGTTTTGAAAATTGGTCAAATTTTGACAGTTTTGCTCCGCCCTGAAGGCCCCATGGGTGCAAGAGTCCTCAAATTTACAAATTATGGCATCCGTATTTCATTGATGCTTCATACTAAATCTGAAAAGAATTGGAATGGTAGTCATCAAGAAGTTAAACATTTCAATTGTTAACACATTTAATCACTGACGATTTTGGCCCAACCCTAATACCAAAACCCCTACCCTTGGGATCACGAATTTTACAATTTTGATAAATGACTACCTGCTATTTTTAAATATCTATTTAGTTTCAATTTAGTGTCGATAGCTCTAAAGGAGATGTTATTTAAATGTTTTACACATTAACACTATATGCAAAGTTTGGCCCCGGCCTTGAGTCAGAACCTCGACACTGGGGATTATGAAATTTACAATTTTGGTAGAGGTCTTCCTGTTCTACATCACTATGCATTTATAATTTTTCATACCTGTAGATGTGCGGTTGAAGAAAAGAAGATTTTTGAAAATTGGTCCATATTTGCGCAGCCCCTAATGCCCAGGAGTGCAGGATTTGCAATTTCTGTCCGCCTTGTTTCAAAGATGCTTCATACTAAATTTGAAAAGGATTGGAATAGTAGTTTTCAAAAAGAAGTTAAAAATGTTCAATTGTTAACGCCCTATAAATCATTTCCCATATGGAAAATATTTTGGTGGTTTTACAGCATTATTTTGCACACATGTAATGGAAGTTTTAATGGAACATTGTTTTAATAATGAGTGTGCTTCACTTTACTACAGTATCAGAAATAAAAGTTTGTTGAATATTTCTAACCTGCATTTTGGCTATGAATAATTTAAAGAATTTCGAGTAAATATTCCGAAACATTACTTATTATTATTATTAGGTACTATATTTTGGAGGTAAATAGGTACTGAATTATTATGTATTTTGTACATTGTTATGAGCTTAGCTCTATCTTAGTTCCCAATCTGTTTCTAAGTATAGTGACTTTCTAGAGGAAATTACTGTAAAACTTGTAACTATTCTTGCAGCGAATAACTGAACTGTTTCTAATTTTTCTGTATCTACTTTTGTATACCCAGATCATACTTCAACAGCATACTGTAAACCGCGAGCGAGAATTTTTCGCTAGAATGGCGAGAACCAAATCATCGCGAATATTTCTTTCCACGTACCAGTCATTAAATGTCTTTTGTATTTCTTTCAGATAATCTCATTCGCGAAAATTAGTCACCGTGAGCCAGTCTATCACTGGTAAATCGCGAAATAAAGTAATCGCGAATAAAAGTTGGTTTATAGTATTCGAGTTATGTCTAATGATTGATTAATTGATGGATGGATGTTTTCCGCCACACTCAACAATTTTTCAGTTATATGGTGGCGCTCAGTTTTTTATTGGTGGAAGAGAGAACCCAGATACAATGTACCTAGGAAGAGACCATCGACCTTCCGCAAGTAAACTGGGAAACTTTCTCACTTACCGGTGCGAGCGGGATTCGAACCCGCGCCCAGCAGATGTGAGAGGCCGTGTTATAGTCTAATGAAAGATATATGCATTTCGGATAGAATATACCATAAAACAGATTTTTTTTTATTTTTTAAGTAATCCGAATTTTCTGTATGCTTTCTTCACAATGTCATCAATGTAGTCAGATCACTCTAGTTTTGAGGCCAACAGGAACCCATTTAGCATAATGGCCGTATTCACACCTATGTTTAATAATTGACCCGGTTCTCTGGCCGTATTCACACCTATGTTCGTATTCACACCTATGTTCGTATTCACACCTATGTTTTAACCAGGTTTACCCGTAAGAAGGGCTCACATTTTATAAACCTGTTTCACACCTGCTTTTCATGAGTGAGCTCATCTCAGAAATTAGGTGTAAACCTAAACCTGGTCTAGGGTAGGTTTAAATGTTAAAGGTAGTGTTATTCTAACTATGGAAGACCACATAGATGGAGTAGAAAGTGGATATTATCGACCAACTGTTTAAAACGACCTAGAACTATCCGTGATATGTTAGATCCATTTCTTTTTTATGATAGGAGGATTTTCGTATGGGATTCCGTTTTAGTAAACGTGATACTCTCAGTATAACGGACATGCTTAGAAATGATCTAGAATCAAATGCGAGAAAACCTTTTTTGACCCTACTGAATCAATAAGGGTACACTTTCTAGTTCTGTTGAATTTGGACCTTTCTTCCCAGCTATTGTAATACCAAATGAAAAAAAAGCAAACAGAACAGGGGTTCAGGTAACACCAGTTTTATTTTAAGTGTGAAACACAGGTAAGGTTTATGTGAACTCATTTCAAATGGAATTTAAACCCGGTTTACCTGAACTAGACTCACTCCATAAATCTAGCTTACCTAAGACACAGGTGTGAATATGGGCAAACTTTAAGTTCTTGAAACGTTCCAGTGATCAACTAGATTTTAAACATAATCCGACTTAACTCGCTTATGAGTTAAGTCGTGTTATTGAGATGAATTGAGCAAGACCAAGAAGGATAACTCGTAGGCATTCCTATTAGTTTCGCTTCGGTAAATGTCGTCACTTTCCGCAACCCTGGTTGCCACGAAGCATGCGCAAAACCTCCTTCCTTTTGGAAAATTCTAGAACAACGTAGAACAAGCAATTCGGAAGACCAGCTACTCAATCCAATATCATATCCTTTTTATTCTGTACATCAGTGCAGATTTTGGCTAAGTAATTTTACGTTCAATTGCGGTGAGTATTTACTTCCATTTATTTTCAATATTTTCTACTCAGATGACAGATGTTGCATATTTATGTCCGTGAGTAATTTATGCAAATCATGTAAACGGTTTAAAAATGTATATATATTTATTACATATATATAACGGCTCTTTATCTAGCTCATTCATACAATAAAACAGTGTCAACGCAGTAACATTTTACGCGATATAAATTGTTGAGACCAGTGAGTCCACTTAGCTTGCCTTTACCTGTGAGCATTTAGATCTAGGCCTTTGCGTTTTTATAACGAAATGTGCCTGTGGGGTTAATTTATGAATATATATTATTTTAACACCTGCATATCTCATTCCAGGGAAATTGATATATCAATATATATAATAATTAAATCTGCATATCGCATATCTTATTCCAAGGAAATGCTGCGCGCTAAATCAAAACGGAAGACGGCATCACCATATGCACACCAAGGGACTAGAACAAAGAGGACCTACCAACAGATAACTACAAGTACCACACAGGATCCAAGCGCATCCTATCCTTCCCATACAATGGCCTCCGGATCAACTGCCACAATGGTCTCCAGTTCTGCTGCGAGGTCTACTCCTGAGACATTCAGTACATCAGGTGCTGCTTCTCTTGCAACAAACGTGGCAATATCTGTCTCACCCTTAGACAATCCAATTCCTCTCATCAGTGTGTCAGATGAGTTGGGACTTCACGTGCCCCAAACAATTAAAGACAAAATATGGGGGAAAGAGTATATAGAACTAGCAAAGGTTTTAGAGTCCGAGTTAGACTCGGAGAGGGGTCAAAAATTTTCTATTGTCGAAGGACAATTAGTTATGCAACCAAAGAGTAATACTTAAAAAATTACGTCGATTGATTCGTGGACCGACGCCTTCCTAGTTTTTGTGAGTATATACCTGTCAAGACACCCTGCAGACATACAGGGCATTCTAAAATATGTATAAACCATTCGCCTTGGAGCTAGTCGTAACCCAACCTGTGCATGGTTGGAATACGACAAACAGTTCAGATTAAAAATCTCAAAAAAACACGTTTATAGCGTGGGGGTCAATCGATGCAGAATTGTGGTTACTTTATATGTCAAACCACCAAATCTCACAACCAACTCAGTCGACACCCAAATGCTATGACTATAATTATAAGGGCTCGTGTGCAAAAAATCCTTGCTTATATCAGCATGTGTGCATGTACTGTCACAAAAATCATCCACGCATACACTGCTGGTCAAATCAAACCATAGCATCATCTAACTAGCTACACTATTTGCATCTGCATTTGAATTGGCAATTTTTGGGTTACTTAGAGTTAGTGAATTGACAGTTTCTAGCAAGAAGGCAACAGTGCTATCATTTCGTGATGTCAGAGTATCCAATTCTGAAATTCAGTTGCTCTTAAAGGGTTCCAAAACGCATCAACTGTGCAAAGGTGCAACAATACAAATTGCATTCAGTAGTGAAACATCTCCCTTATTTAATCACATGCACCAATATTTCTCTGTAAGGCCCCATGATGAAGGTCCGTTTTTCTGCCATCTCAATGGTAACCTCTTACTTCATATCAGTTTACTGCAATTCTACACAAATCAATCAAATTTATTGGGCTCGACACTTCGACTTTTAAATCACATTCGTTCAGAATAGGTGGGGCTACTCATTTGTACCTAACGGGGGTTCCTGAAGAAGACATTAAGATCAAAGGTAGATGGAAATCAAACGCAATGTATTCTTACATACGGATATAATTGTTGTTTGTATAATGCACCTAGCGACGTCAAAATACTTTATGCTAACAAGTATACAAAGTTTGCAGGTGCAAATATCAAAGTATGGATAATTGCATCATCCTTAATTCATTACGCACATCATCATGCTTTCATCATTTATGCGGACCAGCACTTGCATCTACAGGCCCACAACATCTCATTAAAATGGCTTGGTAAGAGAGGCATGATTTGGGAGGACGTGGAGCCCAAGTTACGTGAACTCATTGGTCAGTTTGGATATCCCAATGTTTTAATGTTACATTGTGGGGGGAATAGCATTGGTACTAGTGATGGACAATCGGACCAAAAACCATAATCGATTATCGACAATAATCGGACACAAGTAATCGATTAATAATCGATTATAATCGGAATTGGCATTTAAGTGTTTTCCCCTCAAATTAGATGTAACAGAATCATTAAATGTATGGAAACAACATTTGAATTCTTTTTTGTTTCATTTGTTCACAGGTAAGTAAATCAGGATTCCAATATATAGGAATTTATCTATAATCTCAATGTATCAAAGATATCAGAGATAGGCTCCTTTATTTGACTGTTGAATGTCATTGTTTTTACCGTCCTTCATATCTCCCGCCATTTTGTTTGCTTATTTTTGATCGGGTTTGACATACAGAAAATAAAATTTGAACAAAGTTGAAGTGATTTCCGGATTTTGTTTAGTCAACGATGTCAGCGACTTTTATTTTGTAATCGATTAGTAGCATCGTAGGTCTCTGAACGACCGATAATCGATCATCGGCGACAATCGTTTCATCACTAATTGGTACTATGTCATTGCGCCATCTCCAAAGTTCATGAAACTTACAATTGTCAATATTCAAAACATGCTACCTAATTGTAGAATAATATGGTCTCAAATCCTTCCCAGAAAATATTATAGACATATGTTTTCACGTGAAGCTGCTGAAAAAGCACGGGCTCGAATAAACACTTCCCTGTCAAATTTCATTTTGGCAAGAAATGCAGGTTATATTAATTACCCAGACTTAAAGCAATGTACACTAAAATTGTTTCCAGATGGTACCCATTTGTCTGATGTAGCACAAACTCTATTTTTGAATGGCATACAGGGTGGCTTGTACGTATTATTTGTAAAAACGTCCAGATTTACCCACCCCCTTTGTAATGCAGTTTTGTCGTGGCATGGGCAAAATTTGCCCGCTTTTGGCGGATGTCTTCATGCATCTTTGCTACTGCTGCAGTTGCATGTCGACATATGGCCGAATTTTGCTTGAAGCGCCGCTGCAGGTTCTGTTATCTTCCAGGGTCTGCGGCCAATAATTGTGCTTCCGTCATTGTTTCATTGTCATTGAACATTCTACATCATATACTATTGATAAAGTCGATGTAGACCATTGTGTGTGAACTCGTTAATGATCATTGATATTTGCGTCTCAACTGCATGTTGACAATTTTATTCCTATACAGTATTGAACCATTGAACAGTCATTGATCATTGTATATATTCATTGCATTGTACCACTGAACAGTCATTGATACTTGTATGCATTGTATTATTATTATTTTCTCAATTTATCTCAAAGTAAAGCCATGACAAAAACTGCCAAAACATTGTTGCTTTATTCTATCGAAATAATCCGACTTAACTCGCTTATGAGTTAAGTCGTGTTATTGAGATGAATTGAGCAAGACCAAGAAGGATAACTCGTAGGCATTCCTATTAGTTTCGCTTCGGTAAATGTCGTCACTTTCCGCAACCCTGGTTGCCACGAAGCATGCGCAAAACCTCCATCCTTTTGGAAAATTCTAGAACAACGTAGAACAAGCAATCCCTCCCTCCCACCCAATTTTACTATAATTGCAGTTTTTGAATAATTTTCACGTATTTATCTTTTGGTTTGTTTCTGCTGTTTCCTTTTATATTTTTTAGGATGATGTTCAACTCCTGTACCATGTTAACGACATCGAAGTCCCAAGTTATGGCTTTACTCATTGTGCTGTTTGGCGGTGTCTGCCGAATTTTGCTTGAAGCGCCGCTGCAGGTTCTGTTATCTTCCAGGGTCTGCGGCCAATAATTGTGCTTCCGTCATTGTTTCATTGTCATTGAACATTCTACATCATATACTATTGATAAAGTCGATGTAGACCATTGTGTGTGAACTCGTTGATGATCATTGATATTTGCGTCTCAACTGCATGTTGACAATTTTATTCCTATACAGTATTGAACCATTGAACAGTCATTGATCATTGTATATATTCATTGCATTGTACCACTGAACAGTCATTGATACTTGTATGCATTGTATTATTATTATTTTCTCAATTTATCTCAAAGTAAAGCCATGACAAAAACTGCCAAAACATTGTTGCTTTATTCTATCGAAATAATCGCTGAACTTAAGAAAGGGAATTCTGTTGGGGGTTTCCCATTCATACACGCAGTAAATAATTTCTCAAACGGGTGACTAAATTTAGGTCAGGGTCGAATATGTCACAAGAGTGGGGATATAAACTGAAATGGAAATTCCAGAAAGGTACTATTCGTGACTGACGTGGGTTTTACCCCGTGTAGGACAAACGACTAACTAATATATGTGATAAGAGCTCTATTTGTCCTGCATAATTAACACTTGTGCTAATGTTTCAAAATTAAGCTAGTTTTTCGTGATATAAAATATCTATTTTTCACAGTTTTACTTTTAGGAGACATGAAGCGCAGATTTAAAAAGAAATATCGACACAGGCTAATACGTTACAATCTTATACAAATCTGCATTTATACGTGAAAATCTTGATTTATATTTGATGATTATGTTATTAATATGTGAAATCTTGATTTATATTCGATAAATCGTGATGTATACTATAGTATTCAATAATCTTGTTATTTATATGCGAAAATGTTAATGTATATTCGAGACATCTTGATTTATATTCGATAAATCTAAATTTTTATTCAATAAACCTATGTATATTCAATAAATATTGATGCATATTCGATATATCTTGATTTATATACGATAAATCTTGATTTATATTCAATTAACCGATGTATATTCAATAAATCTTAATGTATATTCAATGAATTTCGTTATATATTCGATAATATTGTTATTTATCTTGATTTATATTCAATAAATCTTAATGTATATTCAATGAATTTCGTTATATATTCGATAATATTGTTATTTATGTATTGACAATAACAATAAGGGAGCCAGGCATCAATTATTGCCTTTCTGGCATCCCAGAACAATACAAGCATGAACAGGTGGGCCCTGGGCACAGATGGTCACTTGTTTGATCACCTAGTATGGCAAAATTCAATCATTTAAACACAAAGTCAAATAGGAAAACAAGCTGTTGAGCGCTACTGGTGAGCCAAAATAGCCGCCTTGACCATAAGCTGTTCCAGGCGCAGAAATGTTTCCAGCCGTGACGATTGGGATATTGGCATGTAAGGGAGAAATCCAACTGCTTATCTGAAATTGACACAAGAAAACAAAACGAGAAGCGGCAGTAATGTTCGATAAAAACGATCTAGCATTAAAATGGGGTGTGGTAGGGAGGGTTGGATTTGTTTGCAGACGACTGACGACTTTGCGTACGATGTCACATTTTTTGCTGTGTTCGGCTAATATCCTGAAAATCGTGACGTGGATGACTCTAAGAACCCGAGGTTGTGCCCTTGGGATGCCGGAAAATAGCACAGTAATAAAAAATAAAAGCTCCGTATCACTTTGATAAATGGATTTAACCTCTAGTGGTTAAATCACATTATAAAAAGATGCACTGAACCCAGACTTGCATATCCTCATGCACAAAATAAAATTGAAGAAATGGCATAATGTACCTTGAAAAACTTTTATTTGGCGATATTGGCCACGGCTGCAATTTACAATAACAATAAGGGAGCCAGGCATCAATTATTGCCTTTCTGGCATCCCTGAACAATACAAGCATGAACAGGTGGGCCCTGGGCACAGATGGTCACTTGTTTGATCACTTAGTATGGCAAAATTCAATCATTTAAACACAAAGTCAAATAGGAAAACAAGCTGTTGAGCGCTACTGGTGAGCCAAAATAGCCGCCTTGACCATAAGCTGTTCCAGGCGCAGAAATGTTTCCAGCCGTGACGATTGGGATATTGGCATGTAAGGGAGAAATCCAACTGCTTATCTGAAATTGACACAAGAAAACAAAACGAGAAGCGGCAGTAATGTTCGATAAAAACGATCTAACATTAAAATGGGGTGTGGTAGGGAGGGTTGGATTTGTTTGCAGACGACTGACGACTTTGCGTATGATGTCACATTTTTTGCTGTGTTCGGCTAATATCCTGAAAATTGTGACGTGGATGACTCTAAGAACCCGAGGTTGTGCCCTTGAGATGCCGGAAAATAGCACAGTAATAAAAAATATAAATCAAGATTTTCGCTTATGAATAACAAGATTATGGAATTTATAAAAAGATGCACTGAGCCCAGACTTGCATATCCTCATGCACAAAATAAAATTGAAGAAATGGCATAATGTACCTTGAAAAACTTTTATTTGGCGATATTGGCCACGGCTGCAATTTACAATAACAATAAGGGAGCCAGGCATCAATTATTGCCTTTCTGGCATCCCTGAACAATACAAGCATGAACAGGTGGGCCCTGGGCACAGATGGTCACTTGTTTGATCACCTAGTATGGCAAAATTCAATCATTTAAACACAAAGTCAAAGAGGAAAACAAGCTGTTGAGCGCTACTGGTGAGACAAAATAGCCGCCACGAGACTATGCTCAGGCATAGGCTGTGCCACCAGTAGGGCAACCCGTACGATACTACACGGTTACGAATAACATATCAGAGTGTGCTTGACACGATGAGGCAATATTAAATAATCACTCTAGCCCATATGTGGATTTAAATTTTAATCCCCCTGCCACCTTCAACACCAATTAATATCCATGTCAATCGAGTACTGGGTGAAAAATCATCAAGTCAATCAATAACGCCAAAAATGACTAGGTGATACTAATTGTCAATACAGAAATCATAGACCTGCAATAGTCTATAAATGGTCAATATAAATGTAGGAAAATAAAAAAAACTATGACTAAAAGAATGATCAATCAGTCAGCGCAGCCATGGCCCGTTTTCGCCAAGTCTCGGGGAAACCTGAACGGAATTATCCTTAAAAAAGGCGTGCAATGCCTGTTGCAATCTAAACAAAAACAAGTTATTGTCCATGTCGGAAAGGTGGACTTTATCCTTAAAGAACATGCCCGTGTTGACGCGATGTAACTCTGGATACCTGATGTACTTTCCCCCTGACCTAAGCATATAAGTAGCCACATGGCTGTTACACGAATTCTTATTCTTTCCATGACAGCTTGGTTTATTCCCCCCTACAGTGAAGGCGTGGCAGTATCTGAGTCCAAATCAATATTGTTGATGGTAGTAATGCTGTTGATTTTTTCAACACAGCCTTTAGCCTGAAACGCAAGTCAGCTGATTTCTCCCCTTTGTCCATTGGGATGTTGTTGCCCCCACAATGTATAACTAGCATGTGAGGGGCATCTTCTACCTTCAGCAGTGTCCTAACTTAAGGGTAAATCTTTTCCAGTCTCATGCCCCCTTTGCCTTGCCAAAATATGGTAGCATTATGGCGGGCTAACTCTAGGTTGGCATCGAATGAAGATGTTCTAGCATAGCAAAAAGCATGCTTAATTATGGACGACCCAATGATCCAAATTCTTTTTGGACCTACAATGTGAATATTTTGTATTTTTTAATCATTATACTTTAGCCCCCCCCCCCCCTCTGAGCTCGAGGCACTACAACATAGTGAATCTTATTTCCGAATGTACTTGAACAAACAACGAGATTTCCACCGGCCCTTACTAGCAATATCTTGTTCGCTAGTTCCCATGACCCAAGCAGAGGAAGCTGCCCCGATGCGGAAGGAATGGGTTTTGTATACTCGGTTGTCTAATCCTAAATTACTTATAGCCATGTTAAAAACAGACGCTACTTGGTACCTAGTCACTGGTCTGCCCGAGAGGTGACAAAAAATGGTCCTGGGATTTTGGGTCTTAAATGCATGAATGATAGCATAGTGCGCACTGGGCATGTATAGACTGAAGCGTAGAGGATAGCGTTATAGTTACCCCCTTTCCCACCTGGTCAGTCTTTGAGTGTCTGAGGAAAATGGGGACTGTATTATTGTGTTCTAGGTAGATTTCGTCCCTAGCTTGGATGGCATGGCCAGGGTCATGCACTGAATTTTGAACCAGTTCTCCCATTCTGAAATACCCGAAGAAAGCGGTTGTGAATATGGCCGAGAATAGCGCAGATTCATATGGGGATTTGCAAATTGTAGGCAGCAAGCGAAGTATACTCGACAATATATCCAATGTAAGTGGTTTCCTGTCGTCAACACGCAGGTTTTTACGGGTCATTCCGACCAGAACTTTTCTGAGTAAAACCGATTGAGTAGAATCATGGACATTGTGTAGCTTGCAAAAATATGATAACCCAGATATGTAAGATTTAATTGTGTTGGGAGAAAATTGCTTATATGATAGGTACGACACGAAATTTACTAATTCGTAGGAATGAGGAGGCCACTTTTCTTCGTGGTAGTAAGCCTTGCGAAAGATGTTAAAAACATTCAGTGCCGTGTCATACAACTTCCTAGTATTGTCGGAAATGGAGTAACTCAAGAGCTCTTGAGATCTACGTTGTAGATCAATTGCAGAAAAGACTGGGGAATTGCTATTGCCTGTTCCTCTGAGTCCGGGAAGCTGGCCCGGAAACGTGACCATTGCTGTCGAGAAAGAGAATCAGCTTTAACATTATGCTGGCCTGCGATATGGGACGCCTTAAACTGAATATTGTACACCAACCCTTGGAGAACTAACTTCCTCAGCAAATGCATGACCCTTTTTGATTTTGATGTTTTGGAATTGAGAATGGATACAAGGGCTAGATTATCCGTATGAAGGATTACTCGCCTGCCAGCTAGTTTCTTGCCCCAAATATCGAAAGCCATAGTTATTGGTACTAACTCCAGAAAAGTAATATATTTAATAATTTCTTACCCTTTCCACTGAGCTGGCCAGCGCATAAATGCCCATTGCTGGCCTAATATAGCACCACAACCTAATTGCACACTTCCTGCACTATCAGTAAACAACTCCAATTCAAAATCATTTGTCCAATCTACTGTTCTGTATGATGTGACTCCATTAAAGCACTCTAAAAACATTAGCCAAATTTCAATGTCTGCCCTCATTTCTAAACTGACTCTGTGCTTGTGATGTGGTCTTGACAGTCCACAAGTAGCATCATATAGCCTTCTAACGAAAGCCCTACCATATGGAATGGCCCTAATACAAAAATTCAACAAACCTGTAAGGGATTGGAGCTCTTTCAGCGTGACTTTGCGTTTCGATAGTATGCATAGTAACTGAGTCTTAAGCTGTTGCAATTTGTCCAGGGGTATTCTGATTGTCATATTGGCAGTGTCGATTTCTAACCCGAGAAAGACTAAGTTGTTGGTAGGACCAAGAGTTTTTTCGTGGGCCAATGGGACCCCAAGATCGGAAAAGATGGAACAGAAAATTGACATTAACCTCGCGCAATCTTCAGTACCCTCTCTACCTGCCATTAGAAAGTCGTCTAGATAATGCACCACATCAAGGCTATTGGCTTGCTGCTTAAGTGCCCACTCTAAAAATGTTGAAAATTTCTTTAAGTTTGCGCAGCTCACCGAACATCCGAAAGGTAGACACTTATCCACAAATATCATTCCCTTAATTTTGAAGCCCAGTAATTGAAAATCGGATTTGTGGACTTGCAACAACCTCAATGCATTTTTTTTTTATATCTAGACGTTCTACTAGGGCTCTTATATCTAGACGTGCTACTAGGGCTCCTGGACCCAACCTTGCGAGCATGTCTAATGCTTCGTCAAAAGATGAGTATTTCACGGAACAATACTTTGTATCTATATGATCGTTGATATTATTTCCAGGGGGATGGGATAAATGGTTAATTAATCTATAGGAACCCCCTTCTTGGGCACCATGCCCACTGGGGATCATCTAAGGTTCTGCAGAAGGGGGTGGTCAAATGGGCCTGCAACTCTACCCAATGAAATCTCCTTAACAACTAATTGAATCGCTTGATAATTTAAACCAGCCATGGATTTAAGATTTTAACAATCAGTGGAAACACGTGGTCCTTGATAACAAAGCTTAAACCCATAAGTAAAACCTTGCAACAATTCTAAAGCCATCGAAACGAGTGGGTAATTGGTCAAGAATTTGTTCAACATGCGCACCTTGACTGGGCTTGTTGCGATATTAGTGAGGTCTAAATGAGTGGGCATGAGGGGCTCTACTAGTTGAGCTTGGTTGTGTGGATCTCTTGGGTTGCTGAGGTCGCCAAGTTGCTTGCATATCACCAGACCTAAAATTTAAACTGGTGCCTGAGGATGTTTTATGCCTGATGTAGGGGTGATTTTGTGAATATGATATGCATTCATGTTTATATTGGCACCGAGATTTGCTACATTGCCCCTTGTAATTAAAATCATAACACTTTATGAGCGATGCCTGGCTGTAGGAAGACTGGGTGGTTGTTGTACTGTACATGTACAGGGGCCATAGCTGTTGGTCAACAACAGCAAATGAAAGGGAAGGGTTAGCCTCCTTCTTCAACCTAAATTGAACATCATAATCGCGCCATCCTAATGGTATGGATATATTTAAATAGTTGGGCCCTGCTCTCAGGATGTGCTGAAGCATATATTGACGCATAGATGAGGAAAGCATCAGTCCAAACCTGTATATCGGTGAAACGTTCCAGTGATCAACTAGATTTTAAACATAATCGCTGAACTTAAAATTCTGTTGGGGGGTTTCCCTTTCATACACGCAGTAAATAATTTCTCAAACGGATGACTAAATTTAGGTCAGGGTCGAATATGTCACAAGAGTGGGGATATAAACTGAAATGGAAATTCCAGAAAGGTACTATTCGTGACTGACGTGGGTTTTACCCCGTGTAGGACAAACGACTAACTAATATATGTGATAAGAACTCTATTTGTCCTGCATAATTAACACTTGTGCTAATGTTTCAAAATTAAGCTAGTTTTTCGTGATATAAAATATCTATTTTTCACAGTTTTACTTTTAGGAGACATGAAGCCCAGATTTAAAAAGAAATATCGACACAAGCTAATACGTCACAATCTTATACACATCTGCATTTATACGTGAAAATCTTGATTTATATTTGATGATTATGTTATAATATGTGAAATCTTGATTTATATTCGATAAATCGTGATGTATACTATAGTATTCAATAATCTTGTTATTTATATGCGAAAATGGTGATGTATATTCGAGACATCTTGATTTATATTCGATAAATCTAGATTTTTATTCAATAAACCTATGTATATTCAATAAATATTGATGCATATTCGATATATCTTGATTTATATACGATAAATCTTCATTTATATTCAATTAACCGATGTATATTCAATAAATCTTAATGTATATTCAATGAATTTCGTTATATATTCGATAATATTGTTATTGATGTATAATCAATAAATCTTGATTTATATGCGACAAATCTTGATTTATATTGATTTCGATAAATCTTGATGTATATTCGATAAATCTGTTTACAAGATTACTGAATATGAATCAAGATTTAGAGAGCATACATTAAGAATTTCAAATACAAGTGACAAGGTTATCAAATATAAATCAAGATTTTCGCTTATGAATAACAAGATTATGGAATATAAATCAAGATTTTCGCTTATGAATAACAAGATTATGGAATATAAATCAAGATTTTCGCTTATGAATAACAAGATTATGGAATATAAATCAAGATTTTCGCTTATGAATAACAAGATTATCGAATATAAATCAAGATTTTTGCATATAAATCAAGATTTGCAGAATATTGTAGCGTTTTACACGCCATAGGCTATAATTGATTATACTTTTGACTGTAGACATTTACATCTACTATAGAACCGTGCATATCGGTATGATTTGATTTAAACGTATTTTATTGTCTATAATATATATACAGAAGGATCAGAAGGAAGATCGTACAACTTACGAGTTCTTCTCCTTATAACAGTGTATAACCTAATACATGTAACTCACAATTGTCATTAAAAATAATATACAGAGAATACAAAAATTGTAAGTGTTCGATAGATAAACAATGCAATATGATCATCTGCTAAATCTTTTAGTTTCATCAATATAAGATACAATTACATGTACAATTATTTAGTTCGGTAACAAAACATTCTATTACATCGCCTTTCGCCTCTGCGAGGATATCACATAGCATTACCTGGTATCTCCGATTGTGCCATAGTTTGGCGTGCTTTCTTTTGTTGCAAGTGTGGGTTATCTGTACATAACCAACAATATCATATGGGGTAACTACTACGTGCAGCAAGGCGTACAAGGAGTACGGATGGGGTAAGTTTATGTTAGTCTGGTACCCGAGGCCTTCCGATGTTCAAAGAACCTCGGGTACCAGGCTAAATACAAGAGGAATGAAGCGTATACACACCTGTGTTTAGTGGTGTTTAAACCATTCTTTTTCTCTGAGCGGCGTGAGTGTTTACGTGCAAGACAGGTGTATCGCTACTATCAAAGGTATTATTAGAAACTTAGAACGTTGTTCAAGTTTTTATTGGTGGTGTTTTTTGTCAGCTGTAAAACAGCTAAATTATTTAATAATTTTTTGAAAGCTAAGTTAATTTTGTGTGAGCAGGCAGAGAATCAGGACGATGTCCTATTTCTCATGAGTAGCGACCATGATCATTATTCCGATATTGAGGATTTATTTGGAGATAAGCCTCGTACATGTACAAGGAGTACGGATGGGGTAAGTAAGAAAACAAGAAACGCAGACCTCAACTTGTTCAACAAGTTCTAATGCACCGCCGACACGGGCGTGTAAACAAAGTAAAATCTCTAAAAGCCAGTCAGAATCTGTTCAAGAGATAAATGTCCAAGAACTGAAAAATCAGCTTGGCATCGATAAGATCTTACAATCGATATCGTCTCTTACAGATAGTAGTAGTAGTAGTAGTTTATTTATGTCTCATACTATTTCCTTTTCAAGAGGACAGCTCACCGAAGCTTGTTTTTGCTTTAAAAATCAACACTGTAAAACTGTATGAGAATGAAATATGTTATTTATTTTAGACAACAAATGACGAAGATAAAGGTTCATATAAAAAAGGGGGGGGGGATCAGCGATCCACGAACACTGTCATATTCTTGCACAATATGTCAACCCATCATTTCTGATTTCCCCCATATAGATAATTTCACAAATAAATATGGTACTGACCAGTTCAAACAGGGGAAAATCAGTAGATACATACAATGTAATACTAAAGTTCCGAGTTCCCCAAGAGTTATTTCCCTTTGTCGAACTCTTCCGTAAATTATGACGTAAAATATGATGACAGTGGGTACATTTGCTAATTACTATCGTTGTATTATTTCTTAAAAGATGATATCCAGAGTTTCTGAGACCATCCTATCTCAGGGAAAGTGCAACTTTAGTGAGTTTATGAGTATTGAATGGCTCAAACAAATATTGTTAATTGCCATCTTTCTTTGATAAAAGCGTCACTCAAGTAGAAGAGGAAAGGAATAATGATTCAATAGCCAATTTGATGATCTTATTCAAACAAATTATGCTTGATATGGCCAGAATATGCATACCAGTGATTGATATAAACAAAAGTTACGCTTTTATTACATTAATCGTACGTAATCGTTATGTACAATGCCAGTCTACGATATAATGTATACATTGTGTACCCACCATACGTCATAAAATGCGAAAGAGTTCGACAAAGGGAAATAACTTTTGGGTAACTCGGAACTTGCGTATTACATAGGATTTCAACACATCTGTCCTGATTTTCCCCATACATGATTATCACAAATAACAAACAATGACTAGTTAAAATACAGACCTTGGAAACTTGTTTCAAAGTGTACAACAAGCAAAAAGATGGCGAACAAAAAGGGCCAAAGATATGATTAACTAATCATATTCAGAGCCATCCAAGGTGAGCTGTCTTGTAACTTGTGTAACAAAATCAGCACGCAAACATGCCTAAAACAGGTACTTTAAAGTGGGAAGGGAAATGGATTGGAGGTTTTTCCACAGCAGTTAAACACTGACCTGCATGGTAACCCCGTTGTTGCAGCAGTTAACACTGACCTGTATGGTAACCCCGTTGTTGCAGCAGTTAACACTGACCTGTATGGTAACCCCGTTGTTGCAGCAGTTAAACACTGACCTGCATAATGACCTCATAATCGCGACACTTAAACACGTGACTTGCATGGTAAACCCCATTTTTAGGGAAGTAAAACATTGGCATCTTTGGTAAAAGTTATAATATGGTGAAAAATGGGCCTGCATAGAAAGATACCGGATACAGCCAATGAGTGAAATAAGCCAACAACTTGATGCAGCAGTTAAAGACTGACCTGCATAAAATATTTGAACTTCACCAACGAATGAGCTGATTCGGGAGAGGTGAAGTGATCAAAGAGAGAGTGTAGGGATGCGAATATAGTGTTTCAAGGCATTAGATTTCCAGCAACCTTATTGTTGGATATACTTCTGCGAGTACCCTTTTTGTGCTGCATATGTTGCTGCCCCAATGCGAAAACTGTGACCTTTGTATAGTGCAGGATTGAGACCCACATACTTAATGATGTTTGAAAGTTCTTTGGAAACATAATTGTACGTAATCGGAGAACCATCTCTATATTGAAAAAGTGGACCGGATGTATGACCTGAATGCGACAGATAACGGTGTAATGTTTTGACGGGACAATGGTCCAGTGCGAGGGAGCTCTCTACATAAATTGTGACAGGCTTATTCATTTTTTGGGTTTTGAAATAGCGCAATACTAATTGCACTCTAGAGGGAGTTGAACCATTGTATTGAAACTCTACATCTTGAAGGTGAATGACTTAATCTGATGTAATGCCTCGTTTCACTGTGACCTCACCAAGTCTAAGGAAAGCATGAAAACAAATAGAAAAAAGGGCCTGTAACATGATATGATAATCCAAAACAGAAATGGTGTGGGGTATAACCTTGATAATCTGAAGCAAGATATCTCGGGTAATTGGCAGGCGTGAATCAACTGTGGGAGACAACCTGTGACAACCCCTTAGTATCTTTTTCACAATAAACATCTGTGTTGGGTCCGGTAATGCAAGTATCTTGTGTACATAGCCTATGGCAGAAATATGGGAAGAAATTGTACTTGCACTAAAATGGGATGCATGCGAATGGGCTATAATGTTGCATATGTCAACCACACGCAAGGGTAAAGCTCTCTGACCTTGAAATGTTTGAAGGAGTTGCCATGATCGCCGGTACGCTAATTGAGTTGATAATGCCAAGGATACAGATAAAAGTGACCATTCCCCATGTGCTAAATGTGTAGAAGAGAGTGTGGAATGGTTGTCTGACATTCCTCCAGATACGGTGCTAGCTGCCGAGCTGCCTGGAATTGAAAACGAGATAACTTGTTTGGCTTTGAAGTGAATATTGTTGTAAAGGCAAGCAAGCACAAACCTCCTGATAAGTCTCATGATAGTTTTGTCTTTGCTAGATTGTTAATGATTTGTACTATTGCCATGTTGTCGGTTAGAAAAAGAATCCTTCTATTTTGTAGTTGTCCTCCCCATATTTCTAAAGCTAAGACAATGGGAAAGAGTTCCTTAATTGCAATCTGGAAATTAGATGCTGTCATGAGACAGTAATACCCGATTGACCCTGACGCATCCGTGTACAGACTTATGTAATCAGAGGAGTCCCATTGTTGAGGGAGGAAAACTGATTTTCCATTGAAGTGTGAGATGAACTGGATATTATTTATAGTGACATGTGTATATTAACAAACATTATGTTAACAGACAGTGTAAAAATATATCAAACACCCGGCCCATCGGGCCTATATGCCATTTTAAACACAAAATACATAAAGAAAAAGAAGAAGCACAGCGTTAAGAAATAAAGGAAAAAACAAACATGAAAACATACATATATGTTGTAAGTAAATACCTGCAGTACATCAATGTGTTTTATGAGATAATGGGAAAAGTATAAAACCATATGTATTTAGACATTGATACATATACACATAATTTACATTCTTAATTTTTGAAAATAACTGACCGTCTACGCATTAATGAAGAATACTTTGCAACCTGGCGAGGATAATTTGAAATTCGCATGCATACTACATCCATATCTGACCTTCATAACATTTGGTTAAATCCAGTGTTTTCAAAAAGTTTTGATCGATACTCGTAGTACAGAGGACAGTGCAATAGAAAATGAATTTCGTCTTTTACACTATTTTCGTAACAAAGGGTATATGTACAAATTTGTTCTTCAACAGATTCGCCATGATACCTACCAGTCTCTATTCGTAATGGTAAAATTCCACATCTAAATTGTGCCAAAACTGAACGTAAATATTTAGGCATATCCAGAACTACATAATTTTCCCTATGATATGATTTTGAACTGTTTTTCTATAACAATAAATCACATGTTTTGTATTGATTGATATTAATATACAGTACAATATAAGTTGCATAACTTTGTCTTGATTTCTTTATTTAATTTTATGCCCTTTTATGAGATTTATTGATATTAGGAACGCTTTATTTACTCTATCCGATCATATGGAGTCACTTAGTGATCAATTTTCCATGATTGTCGGTTTGTTTGTGACTAACACTTTAAATATGCTATATGATAACCTCACAGAGCCAAACGGCGATATGTAATAGAATGGGCCCTCCTCCAAGCATCCTTTAAGATGTAAAGGATGAGGGGCATTCTATGTAGTGAGCCTTGGGCTCAAGAGGGTATCATATACCCTTCCCCGATTTTTCTGATGATTTATTAGGCTTTTAATTTCCCACCCTTAAACGTTTTAGTTGTCACAAACAGCTTTCAAGAATGACTTCGGTACGTAGAGCTGTGGTATATATACCACTAAACACAGGTGTGTATACGTCACACTGGTCATTTTTTAACTTCTTTTAAGTGAAATACGCCTCGCTGCACTCGGAGATAATGCTATATGATACCCTCTTGAGCCTCAGGCTCATTACATAGAATGACCCTCATCCTTTAAAGGATGCTTGGAGGAGGGCCCATTATCACCCCAAAGTAGAAGATGTGTATCAATAATAACAATTACATATTCACTTGTTCCTTGGGACTTTTTCAGACTTTCCAAACAACTGCCACCTGAATTTGGAGGACGATATATGCAACATAAAAAGTAATTACAGGTAAGGTTATCTATTTCTAACCAAATACACTCGGTATTGGGGGGGGGGGGGGTTCAAATTGAAATCGGTGATTTGCCCTAAACATATTGGACAACTAAATCATAACCACGCCATCAAAGGAATTTCTGTCTTTGCGTAAAATGCAATTAAATCCATCCAAAAATAAAGCCTCATTAGGAATTACATTGTCTAGATGAGTTTCGGTAAAACGTAGAATATCAAAGTCATGCACAGAGGTATTTAAATAGGCTATTTTGTTCCTAACGCTGACAACGTTTAAAAGAACAATGTCAAGAACATTTTCTGTATTTAGGTCCCGGATTGACCTCAATATCACCACTAACAAATAAAGTCAGTACAAAAAACTAAGTAGAAATGATGAAAATCGAGTTGCATCGTATGTATCTCACAGCTAAGGTAAAGAGACTAACTGGTGACTTTAATAGTTTGTATAAAAATGAAAAATAGAAAAACCCATTGACTATAACAGATTTGGACACACTTAAGAAATAAGATATCATTTGTGAGTGTTATTAGGATAACACTCAAAAATAATATCTTATTTTTTGATATTTATATTTTCTATTTTGATTTGTGTTCTTACCGAGCTTCCATGATTATGTAGCAGATGACTGAAATAACGATCGTACAACACACAATATAGTTCGTAAGAGTTTTTCCAAAAAAAATAATTAGGAACAATATCTAAGATAATATAAGCTATATATATTGAATTAAGAAGGTTAAAAAAAGAAGAAGAAACAGGTGTCAAATAAAGGTAATTTAGAGCGTAAAGTCAACTGAATTGAAGAGCGGAGTAAACTACATCCGTTATGTGATTTGGTCGCGATCAGCGATGGAGAAACTGGCGTTGGTCTAGCCTACTAAGCTGAAAACGCAATTGTTGAACACAGATTTCGATAGAAATTCAAAGGATCAGAGAGATTTGATGGAGGATATGATTGGTCAAGTTAACGTTAAGCTCTTAGTCAGGGTTTTGGAAAGAAACAACGACATGTTCATCGTTAGGACTCGCGGTTGTCGCCATGTAGGAGGCGCTCCGGGACAGTAAGACATATTAAACGAAGTACAGGTAGGTACGGTAGTTTGGTTCTTTTATTTTCCTTCAGTGTGGGTAAGGGAAAATGAAAACGAACTGACGGAGTTTTTGTTCACTTGAGATATTTCTGTTGTAGTATTTTAATGAAGACTCGCACCGATACCCTGACATGAACATAATTTTTCGAGCCTCGAAACCAGCTTCGCTCATGCCGAGTCATGTCCGTGATGAACATGACAATTGGGTTTTTGTTGTTCAAATAAAGAACCAACTATAAAACAAAAATAAAGAAGGTAAATAAGTATGTATGGTTGCTTAGTAGCAATATGAAAAGCAGAAGTCAAAAAATAAAAACTGAGACATGGTAACACATATGAATAGTGTGTTGTAAAGTAGTAGGAGAATACCGAGTACATAATATACTCAAGTAAATGAGAACAAAAAAACTATATATACAGAGAGTTGTCATTAAGTACAAAAAGGTAGCAAAAAGATGAATATGTACAAAAATGTGTGGAAAAAAGCAGTGGATTTCGGTGAGATATGAATACTATAATACAAATATGGACTGTTTACTTATTCATTTAAGTATTGATGATTCTAGCCCACCAGAAGTTACCAAAGAGGATGAGATCCGCCTCGTCGCGAATAAAATGCACTCGAATTTCAAAGTCAAACGATTTGATTTTGCCGTTTGAAGAGGAATACCTTTAAGTGCACGATTCCTGAGAATTTTGATAGATCCTCGTTAATATGGACTGAGGCGGTGGCTGTATTGTTTTTAGCTCACCTGAACCGAAGGTTCAAGTGAGCTATTCT